>NW_017304155.1:273738-301363 GCF_001594115.1 Trachymyrmex septentrionalis | reverse complement strand
TGTGAATTATTATTGTATATGAATAGAATGTTTTCTTTAGCATTTAGGTTTAGGCAGGTTTTGTGCGCTCTAAAGACAATCGGGACCAGTAAGATAGAGAAATGTCAGACTGATTAGGATGCACGTCGATCTTTTTACATGCGTCGTACATCCAAAACGGCAAATCGGTGACGGCGAATACGCCGGAATCGAGTCCGCGGAAAATCAATAAAACGCCGGAACGACTACGTTATATGTCGACCTACATTCAAGTAGCGTGCCACCTTCGTTTTTCTAAAAATATCTCGGATAATTTCTCCTTTCCGCCTAGTGGAGTAGTCGCGTGCGTCGATCCTGATCATTTCGACATGTTGCTCCGCGTTGAAGCGAAATTTTCAGTTTCTTGATTATGATCGCAGCGATGACGAGTCGCGATTTCCGATCGAAACGATTCGGATCGTACTCATGACAATTAAAGATGTATTACACATAAATTTTCAAAATAATTTAAAAAATTACAGATTATTCTAATTGCATTTAATAATAAAAAAATTTAGCGACGGCTTATTAGATAAAAAAATATTACTTTTAATATATTTTTGATGCAGATTTTAAGTCGCTAAATTTTTTCTATTACTTTTCAATGCGATTTGAATAATCTGTAATTTTTTCATTATTTTGAAAGTACGTAATATATCCTTAATTCCTGGATACAAAGCATAAGTTATTTTGAAATACTTATGTACATTAAAAAATTGCGATTTTTGTTATTTTTTAAATTTTAGTATTAAAAAATAATAAACTAAATAAGTGTAAACTATATAATAGTAAACTAATTAATCTAAAAATATGTTTAATAAAAATAGAGAATGTTATAAATACAACTTTCATATGTGATACATTCTTAAACTATTGAAGCTATGATGTTAGTATGTGCATAGAATTTCAGTTGAATCTAATATAATTCTTTTTATGTAGGTATATATAATACATAATAAAAAAGATAAATGAACAATCTTTTTAAGTAAATGAATATTTTTTTGTTTTTCCTAAATTAATTTCTATTTACGTATAATAATGAAACAAGTATTCTAACAAGAATAAAGTTTTAATGTTGTAATTACGATATTAGGTAAGAGCCCAATATAGACCCCCGAAGCTTTGAGAATTTTTTTATTTTTTTGCTAAGGTCTAAATTGAAAATTAATGCTCATATTCGAAAGAGTGAACATTCTTGAAAAAAATATGAATCATATTCATATATTTATATAGATGCAGTAGAGATTTAAAAGAGAGATAGCATTTGGGACACATTAGTAAAATATGCATGCAATATGCCAATGAGTACGTATATATTATATTTTTCATACAAAAATATTAAAAATATGGAAAGTAAAGTGTTCCAACGTTACTTTTATAAGTTTATAATTTTACTGTATAAATATATTGATGTAAACATAAAAAAAACTATTTAGCAACTTAACCATTGAATATCTGTGTTAACTTCTTCTTAAAATTATGCTTATGGATTTATTCGCAGTTCGGACAAGGCCCTTTATCATTTTCATTTAATCCCACACAATCTTCATGAATATATTTGTGACAAATGTCACACTTACTCACATGCTCGCACATGGCCCACGTTAGTATCACCATACAAAAAATCCTTTTCTTTAATTATAAACAAAACATTATGACAAACATATAAACTAAATATTAGATAGGAATTCACCGGATCGTAAAATTATCGGATATCCGAAAAGAATTCTCTTCTTACAGAAACACAATGAATAATATAATTTGTTTTGAATTGATGTAATCGAGACGTATGGATTGCCTGCTTGAATTACTATTGTTATCTGTTAAGGATGTATTAGATGTACAGTCCCTGTAAAGAAAATTAAATTAAGAACAATGTTTAATATTTATACTTCAAACAAACTATATACATATGTAAGTTGTATGAATAATGATTACATTTTTGTTTAATAACAATTAATAATTTTTATAGATTATTTATTTTATTTGTTATTATTTTTATTGTTAAGAATTAAAATTAAAAAAATAGTAAAATTTACATTTTTCTTTTAGAAGTACTTCAAATATTTAAAATAATTTAGACAAAGCTTTATTGCAATTCACTAATTAGTTACAAATAGAACAAATAAATATTTTGTTTATTTACTGGACAACTAGTTCATGCATCGCAATGTAAATAATTTTGAATTATGTATCTTGAATCTGCGTAAATAATTTTGAATAATGTACTTATATTAAAAATTGAGATTTTTATTATTTATTTTATAATATATTTCCATATATTTTTATTAGAGCACAGATTTAAAAAATACTACTATTTATTAAAATAACTTATGATCCAGATAGTAAACCGTCACCAAATTTGTCGTATTATTTTTGAACGTGATTTAAAATAATCTGTAATTTTTTTTTATAATTTTGTTATTATTTTGAAAATATGTATATATAAAATATTCTTAAATTAATCATACAATTATATACAAACAGCCAGTGGCTCCTTGAAACAGCCCAAATTGGGTCCGGTTATCTTCTTTTTAGAAATATTAAATTTTTTAATTTAGAATTTTTCAAAATTATATTTTTAAAGAAGTTTTAACTTTAAATTATTTAAGTGTCTTGAAGGTCAGTCTAAAGTCTAACGCATACTTTATATTTAATGATTTTTATAAATCACGATTTTTATAAATAAATGATAATTTTTTTCCTGTGACAAAGTTTTATTCAAATATTTTCTTATGAGAGAAATTTATGAGATCATAACTTATCCAAAGATTTACACATTAAATAATAGGATAATATTTTTTTGTTAAATTCTCATAAAATTAAGAAAAGAATTTTGTAATTGCAATTGCAAAAACAAAACGAATGTTTAACAACATTGTAAAAATCATATATTATTGATTAAAAACTTGCTTAACTATATAAAGATCAATATGACTGATTTCAAAATCAGTTAGATTGATTGTTAAACTTTTTGTTTATAAATCTTTCTTCGATGATCAAAATATAAATATTACAAATTATTATTTGGCAACGTCTTTGAGGTACAATTAATTACATTTAATGTGAACATATGTATGTCTTTGTTCAATTAATTAGCAGAGAGAAAAGCTTTGATTTATTTTGTAATTATAATATGTAATATTAGAAATTTTACAAATTCATGAAAATATATGTAGAATATTATTCAAGAAGTGTCTCTGTAGCCATACATATAAAAAAATCAAGAAAAATAACGAGTTAATAAAAATAAGTAGATTAGTAATTTAGAAAAAAGTCTAGTAAAAGAAGAGTTAACACACTTGCATGAATGCTTCTATATGTATATTTATAACACTGTCCAACGTTTATTATAAGGATACATCTTCCTTCAGTGTTTTTCCTTGTCCCTATTTTCCATTAAAAATTAACTGTCGCATGAATCCCTCCCAATTTAATGCGGAAGCTGATAAATAATTTCATAGGGAATAAATGAAGCGGCTATAGTTTCGTATAGTGCAAGGGACACTTGTTAACACGCTTGCGCCGGTCTCACGTGCACTCTATTCTTATTTCTATATACACCTGTATACGGGACAGAAAGTAACAAGAAGTTACACATCAGTGTTGTTTTAACGGGCGAGCCGCGTAGAGTATCGTTTTGTGCGTCACGGACATTAAAGGTGTTACGCTTTCGCTTTTGCTTATAGCTGTTCCATGATATACGAATAATTATGTGCGAACAATTAACATTTTTCATTTGCGTTTATAAAGTTGCGTTTATAAATTTATAATGCTAAGATAAAATAAAAAATACAGCAAATAATTTTCTCATAACACGATTTATTGAATGTGTTTAACAATACAGATTTTCGCAGTTTTAACAAATTTAATTACAATTTTAAACGGAGTCTTTAAACATATATTAATTTGCGTATATAAATTAAAAATATAATTAATCCCCAATAGCGCGTGTGTGAAACTCATTACTTACTTATAATTACGTTATCTTTAATCTTGTTAGATTCAAACACACATTATGTCTTTCTCTTTCTCTCTCTCTCTCTCATTCGAATTAGAATTTACATATTAATAAAGGACAATTCGTTCAGTAAAAAATAATATGGCGCGTAAAAAATTTACTATAAAGTGATATGTTATACATATAATTAAAATTCACAATTGTTTTGAAAAATGTTTTGTCTTAATTGTATTATTTTTCTGTAAAAAATTAATTAAAATTTTAATTAATTGATGAATTTTAATTAATTTATCAGCGAAGGATTATGACAGCGAATGAGAGAAACAAAAATATATTTATTTTTAATTAAAGTTTTAGAATGTAATATAAAGATCTACAGTTACTTTTTAATTTAAGATTGTTAGTCAAATGTGTGTGCAAGCTTATTTTTGTTTATGTGTTTTTTGCTTAATGATTATTGAGTTAACTGCGTCTGTAATGTTTACATATCTTTCGTATTACAATGTGACAGTAGCATTTACAGCTGCGTGAACTAAAAGGTGAAAGCTATGTACAAATTGCAACAGGTGCATTTTAATTACGTGTGCCGAAGTTTTGTGTTATTCTTAGAATTTTGTATTTTATGAAGATATTTTTCACTAATTGATTTGTAAATGCATCGGTATCCGTAAATATATTGGTATCGTTCTAAGAAAATCGACGTGAAACAATATATTTATTCGCGATATTATCAGGAAAATCGGCCTATCAATCTAATCGTTTTTTTTTGTGCTTATTACTTTATATGCGACTTTAATTCCGAATAATACAAACTTCATAATAGATACTTTGTGTATCTTTATAAATATCTCATTTATGAAAATTTTCTAATAGATTCTTCACACATAGTAAACATCTTACTATTATAATTTTACAAAAACTATTAATAAATATTATTGTTATAATAATAAATATTGTTATTTATAAACATTATATATAAATATTAATACGGAGACACTATTATCGACAATAATTGAGATTACGAAATGAAGCATAATGATGGTTGTACTTAATATTGGTTGTATTTAAAATTAAATGAATCAAAAATATAATGCTCGATATAAAGAACTGAAAAACTCGCTTCATAAAAAGGTGTATTTTGTGACAATCTAATGTGAATGGCACAGTTTTTTTCTATTATACGTGTTATTAACATAAAACTGTTAAAGTATTGGTTGTGGTTTGGATAAAAATCTTCTCATGGTTATATCTTCATGTTATTACTCATAAATCGTCGATTTAGAAGTGTTACATGATTGGACTTTGGTCATTCAAACCACGCCGAAGCGGCAAGGCGGAGGTGATGTTAGGTGAGTGTCCCATGTATTGCTTTCAACGAGCATTTGTAACCTTTGGGTTTTAGAGCAATTCAAATAAATTTGAATCTAAAATTGGGCAACGTTCAATGAATCAAAATTTACGAAACTTTATTATAAATTGATCGTATGATTATATCTTTTGTAGAGGCTGGTGCATTGTTCGGATTTGACGAAGCTTATTGAATTCTATTTTCAAATATCGGACGCTTACTTACCGTAAGTTCCTAAGGAACTTTAAGAATTCCTTGAGATTTTAAGATTATTAAATCGATGATTGTAAAATGATATAAATTGCCCGTAACATCATCAATTTAGAGCTTTGTGATCAGTCTGACATTTGATACTTGATTGATTGCAATGAAAATCTTAACGTTGATCTTAATTTACAATGAATTTCTTCTGAGAACTGAAACATTTGCAATACACATGTACTATAGAGTATAGCTGTAACTATGTGATATAGGTGAAAAATAAAAGCATTTTTTTACAACAATTTTAAACTTAAATTTCTCAAAATTGTGACTTGATGACTTGAATTGGGACACTTGGTAGATTGGAGTTACGTGAAACACGAGAACACTATCGAGAAATATTCTCCTTCCCTTGGAAAAAAGCGATTTTTTTATCGTACTCTTCACGAGGTGGCACCGCGCCGTTTGCAGAAGTAAGGATGAGGGAAAATGTGATGAAAACATTGGCGACGGCAGCGGCGACGGCGGTGGGTGCAATGACTGTGCCGCGCGCTGACCCGAAGCCAAGAGTCATTCTCTCTTTCCGTTTTCTTCCGTGAGAAGCCCGCACCGTGTGCTTTGAAGCACGCACACGTGCGGTGAACGTAGGAAACGCGCGGTAGTACTGTAACGCGAGAGAAATGCACGATCGCTATCCGGCTCATCATACTAATTCGACGATTTACCGCGAAGCTTCTCATGCGCGATTATTATATATACCACGCATCTTTATGTTAACCAACGAACGCCCATATGAATGTTGAAAACCTTCTCCCCTTTTCCTTTTTATTTTCCCTTCTTTCTTCTTATCACTCTCACTCATTCCTAGAATTATAAAATTTTTGATACCCTTCATTAGCCCACTCTCTAGTTATAAGTTTTTATTTATTTATTTATTTATGTCAATTTCATTATCAATTTTAAGAAATTCAAACAATTTTATGTCATTATATGTCAAGTCTTGTTCTTCAAGAAATTGTTGTTTGTCTATATTATATTTATGACTTGTACTCCTCAACTTGTTTAACTCTTGTTTTACAAATTTATAATTTATACATATACTAAATTATAAATTATATATAGCACAATCCTCCTTTGATGTGTTTAGATAAAATCTTACGTGCATTTTTATTACAGGTTCCATTATGTTTCACGTGAGGAGGAGGCCCGCAGATTACATGCCGCGGAAACGTAAAAAGAAACCAACTGGAAAATGGAACGAGCTGGATCATAAGTATGTCAGTTTTAGGGAAATTTTTATTCGGAGAACATCAGAAGTTGCCCGAAATTCTTTATCCGATGGATGTTTAGTCTATTTTAATTAATTATATTTTGATGGGCCATAATATTTCATGACGTAGCAGATCCTAGCATCTTTTTAGTATCTCTAATCCTTTAATACGAATATTTTGACAAAATTAACCATATTTGCTTTTTATATAGATACGAAGACGAGAGACTACCATTTCTGCTGGAACTTAATCCTGACGGCAGCGATATCCCGAATGGCGCCGGAGTGCGACACCGATTACAACCGAATGTCACGGAGGTAGGATCAGAGAGACCGATAGGACCGCAAGCGGTGCAAGCGCAAACACTGACGCTGCCGGGACCGATGGTGATGCCCAGGCATTGCGTTATAGCCTTTACCGAGAACATTGTGACTCTCACGCCATGTTCCAGAGATGCGCATACATATGTTAACAATCAGAGGATACATCAGACGACCATTCTACAGGTGCATTTGTTTTTGCAATCAGAATGTATTCCCGTATATTCGTATATCGCATTTGTATATACAATGTATCTGCCGATAACGCTTGTAAGTAGGTAGAGCGAACTGAGACGAAAAGTCCTACCATTTTGCAATTTTCGCAATAATTAATGAGATATTAATTTCTAAATCGCGTATCCGCCCAACCTACCGCCAAATACACGATCGTAGTCACTAGTCACGCGGCGAATTATTTTCTTTTGCCGCCGTGCGTAACTATTGCTGCTTGTAATAAACAACTCCCCGCATATCTAGCGATTACGAGCAATGGGCATGCATTTGGCAGCATGGCCGGTGCGGCTGCGGTCGAATATGCGCTTATTCGGCAATCTTTCGAAATTAATGTCTTGTTAACGAATTATTGCGAAAATCATAAAATGGTACTTTTATTCCAATTTAATTTAGTCCGTTCTACTTGTCCATGAGTGCGTGATAGAATTACCAGACACTCTGTATATGATTGCGTAAATTTATGTAAATTTGATTACTCTTTTTAATATGAATCACAACTAGTACAGAAAATTTTTATTTTAATTTTTTGAATTATTATTTTATTATATTTAAAAATAATATTATAATTGAAAAATTTTTCATAAAACAAAGATTCATAAATTAAGATTTTCTCTATTTGTCGTGATCCGTGAAGAAATTACAATTTTCTTTTTATTTAAATATTTTTTATATGATTAAATATGTTTAAAAAAAATTATAAAATACCAAACAAACTTTAATTTTATATAAAATAAAAATAAAATTTTCTTTACTTTAAATTTCATTTAATTTTATATATTGAATTGTTAATGCACCGATTTGAAAAGCAAATATAATAATAAACTTCACTGTTGTTGTACACATTTATAGAATGGTGCTATCATCAAATTCGGCAGAATGCACACCTTTCGATTCATTGACCCGGCGCCGGAAGAGCGCATTAGGCAGAGACACGATTCCAACAAACAGATCGACTATGCTTATGACCGGTAAGTTTGTGACTTATAAGTAAGTTTGCGTTTTCCTTTCTCTCGTCATTGCAATCAGATGAGAATAGACGTGATGTGATGCGCGAATGTTGCACGTTCGTTGCAACTTAGCCAGTACATATTCTTTTGCATTGCAATGTGAATACACTTACAATAGTTCATGTTATTATAATTATTAGATACTCTTGTTGCTGTATTGCATTAAATCTTACATATGTAGATTTATTATGATTTTACCTGAATTACTAATGCTTTGTCTTTGAAAGTATGGAATACTTGTAATAAATGTTAAAATTTATGAATTGAGAAGCACAGTATAAATCTTTTTATTAAATAAGAAGAAAAAGAAAAGATTAAAACAGCGTTCTATATTAATTATGATTATCACATTTTATTAAAAATCTTCCATACCTTCGGCTGAATCTTGTTAAAGAACCGAAACGTATTTTTCCACGAATTTTTATTACACTTTTTTTTACTTTTTGATTTTATTTCGCTTGATATGCTTTTCCTGTTGTGATGCTCGCTTTGCACACGCGTAATGATAGACGCTCGCCGGACGCGACCAGTCAGGATGTCAGCTCAGAGAAGTTTCATCCGGGGTCTGGAACACCAAACGGCGGTAGTCAGATCCCGGGTCAAGCTCAAGAGCGAGCGACCCCGTCAAGTCCCTCGAAGTCTGCTGTTGCAGCAGTTCGTAGTCCTCGTAGTCCCACGCACCCGCCGGAGCCCACGCACAATTATGAGACCACATTCGACCTGGATGGAAACGTGGAGACCGCTAGTCTAAGCAGCAGCAGAGATGGCAACAGGTAGTAAACCGGGAAATAATTATTAACAATTTAAAAACAATTTGAATTTCTTATGTTTCAAAACAATTAAAAATGTGGAAGTTAGGGCTACTACGAATTGGTGTTATTAGTACGCGTAATTAGTACATATTAATGCAAAAAACTATTCAATCAATGTTTAAAAATTCTTGTTTGGCATTTAGTCATTATATAAAACACGTACGTTTCGGTTACTTTCTAGTCTTTATTAGCGCAATAAACAAATAGAAATAAATCTTCGCGTCATAGTCAATTAATGATGATTTTACGACGGGTTATGAGACTTAACTTACATTGAAAAAAACTTACAACTAAAAATTATTAATATACAATATATTAAATTCGTACTTATAATGAAAGGCTTATAATGCAAAGACTTTTATCACAAGATCTTTATCATAAGCAATTACAGAGTAAAACATTCTGTGCATTTCTTATGAAATATTTAAAAAGTATGCTTGATTTAATTCAGTTATTTTCTCGATTTGTATAAGCTTATTTTTTTTAATTCTTTAATTTGATCACTTTACATTTACGGCTTGTCAATTTAGCTAAATTATTTATTGAATGCACAATTATTATGCATTATTAAGCGTTTTTTTAGAATACTAGTGCATTGTAAAATGTACACTGTCAATATTTTCTTACAATATTATAAATATATATGTAGAATTATTCATAATTATAATATTAAAAATATAATATTGTATGAATGTATTAAATTATTTTTTGGAAATGTTGATATTGACTTTTGAAAAAGAATATTTGAAAGTTTAAATAGATTACGAGAAAAGAAATTAATGCCTATTGATTATTAGCAGGCTCTCACAATACGATCGACAACCGCGAGGCACCGATCCAATTCTGCCAGCTGTCTTAGAGTTTCTCGAGGAGACAGAGGAGACATTCCTTCACGCTGTCATCACCGATATAGAACCCTCGGCGCCACAATTCAAGTTAGCGCCAACATACACCCTCTATCTCAGCGCCAGATATCGCGCCAGTACTCATTATAGACCAGAATTGCAGCCTACGGAAAGAGCGCATCGACTTACCGTCATGTTGGCGAATGTTGCTACTATGATACAACGCGTTATCCAGGTATTTCTATGTGAATAATTGTGTCTTTTCAAGCAACGTATCTGATTTTTTAAGATGGTCCATGTAAATTTTGAAATATCTTTGAATTATTTCAGTGAATATATTTAAAAAAGTGCTTTAGTTTAGATATAATCTAAAAGTGTGATTATGTTACAAATGATTATTCATATAATAGCATATACGAATAGTCTATGAATAATATGTAATGAATATATGAAATGAATATATGTAATGAATATATAAAAAAATCTTAAGGAAAATTATGTTTTCAGGAACGTTACATGGACGCTTCGTCATTGGCCTTTTGGCTAGCGAATGGCTCGGAGTTATTACATATGTTGAAGAGTGACCGGCATGTAGGTGCATTTTCCACGCGAGCGCAAGATATCTTGGCAGAAGCGGTACACACAGCTTTTGGTTCGTTGGTGCGCTGCATTACATTAGAGCTTACACCAGCAATGACACAGTTCATGGCGGACGCAGATGAACCAGCGAAGGAGGCTGGAGTGTTGCAGATTTTTTCAAATACGATGGCCTTATTACGACGATGCCGTGTGAATGCCGCATTGACGATACAATTATTTAGTCATCTGTTTCACGCTATCAATGCCACGGCTTTCAATACTCTCGTCTCAAATGGAAATCTGTGCGTCAGATGGTTTGGACGCAGACTCAAAGCGAGACTGAACGCATTAGAGACCTGGGCCGAAAGGCAAGGCCTGGAACTTGCCAGTCAATGCCATTTGGCGACGATCATGCAGGCGACTCATCTATTACAAGCTCCGAAATACAATGCTGAGGAGCTGGCTACGCTAAGCTCGACCTGCTTTAAATTAAATTCTTTACAAGTGAGGGCATTACTACAAAAATATCAACCGGCCGCGGACGAGCCTAGACTACCTGCCGAGTTGATCGAGAACGTAGTGAGAGTGAGTACATTTAATAATCTGTGTTTATATCTTATATTAAAATAAAATATCATTTCATGTTCTTCATACAATCGATGTATCATAGGTAGCAGAGAGTGTCGCGGATACACTTGCGCGTGCAGATGGTCGCGAAATAAGATTAGAAGAAGAACCTGTCCTAGGGTTAGCATTGCTACTTCCCGAGGATGGCTACAGTTGCGAAGTAATAAGAGGTGTTCCACCGGGATTAGCGGAATTTCTGACACCTCTACAACGAGACGGATTATGTCGAATGGCAGCCCAACCTAGTAGTAGTGGTTATTGGACTATTTATATGATAGATCATCACAATAATGTAAGCTACAAATTTTTACATGAAAATCTTTGCATGACTTTTAATACGAAAATTAATTAGTAAGCAAATTATAGCGTTTATAATTCATCATTTTTATATGTGTATATCTTTCTAATTTAATTATTATAGATTTTTATAATTGTAGAAGAATATTTTTATATATAATTTTTTTTAATTTTTTGCAGTTGCGTAGTCCCAGCGCAATGAGTAATAGATCTGGTGGCTACATCAGTCACATAAATCAAAACCAAGCACAACCTGAGATACATGTTATTAAATTACACAAGAGTACCAACGGTATGGGCTTAAGCATCGTTGCAGCAAAGGTATGCATTCTTAGCTACGCATACTTATTTATTGTAATGAAATGATATTAAATCTGTTTTTTTAATTCTAATACACGTAGGGTGCAGGACAGGATCGATTAGGTATCTACATCAAAAGTGTTGTTGCTGGTGGTGCCGCAGATGCTGTAAGTAATTGCCATTTATTTGGAAACATTTCATATTTCTTACGATATCAAAATTATGTTTGAAATGTATGATAATATTTATTGTATATTGCATTTAATTATTATTGAATAATATTTTACACATGATAACATTTTTAGAATGCGCCAAGTTTTAAGCATACGCTTTTAAATTAAATGTGTTACATTGCATTAAATATAGTTAGAATAACTAAAACTTGCTTTAAAATTAAAAAAAATAAGACACAATTTTAACAATAAATAAAATTTAAAAAGTCCTGATTATTATGAAATCAAAATTTATGCACACGCACGTGCGCGCACACACACTAAAATAATTCTGATTAAGTTTTTATGAATTCTGAAAACAAATTTTCATATTATTCAATCAATTTATTTTTATGTATTTATTTTCAGGACGGTAGATTGACGGCAGGTGATCAACTACTCAAGGTAGATGGACAAAGTCTGGTCGGGATAACGCAGGAAAAGTATGAAAAGCTTTAATAATAATTACATATGTAATTTTAACTTACATTTCTTAATAGTTTAAAATATTATATCACTAAAATTTATTTGCAGAGCTGCTGAGTATCTTGTACGTACCGGTCCGATCGTGACATTGGAAGTTGCGAAACAGGGCGCTATATATCACGGACTTGCAACGTTATTATCTCAACCTTCTCCGGTGATGTCAAGAGGTAAGTTCAAAGATTAATATTGTAATTTCGAAAACTAATTTAGCCTTTGAAGAAAGATAATCGAAATCTTATCAATCGATAAAGCGCGTGAAGAAAATAATTCTGTACGCG
Organism: Trachymyrmex septentrionalis; assembly: GCF_001594115.1. Taxonomy (NCBI): domain Eukaryota; kingdom Metazoa; phylum Arthropoda; class Insecta; order Hymenoptera; family Formicidae; genus Trachymyrmex; species Trachymyrmex septentrionalis. Next base: position 288,567 of record NW_017304155.1, on the reverse strand, counting down.
ATTTAGGTCTTACAGAAGAAGTTCAGTTTAGTTTTTCTACTTTTCTTTCTGCCGTACAGGTATAATTATTAAGACTCAGTTTCACAATTCACAGTTAATTTTTAACCAAGGTTCAACTTATTTCTCATCTATTTCCAATTTCTAGAATTAGAAAGAGATAAGGAATAAATAAGTTAAACCTCGGTTAAGAGTTAACAATGCGTTGTGAAACTGCCTAAGAGGGTAAAGAATTATTAAGTTATTGTACAAAAATTTTCATAAAATTACACATGATGCAAATAATGCACTTGATGAAAATTGTTTATTATAAATTGGATTAATTTAATAATATATAAAACAACTTTTCCAAACGGTCAAGCATATCACTTTCTTGCTTTAAACATGTCAATAAGATCTTATTTTCTACAAAATACTGATCAGATTTATCACCAGCGAATATTTTTTAATCCACATAATTGCTTTGTCAGAATGCTTTTCGCTTTGCTTCGCTGGAAAAGAGCCCGCTTTACTAACGCTTAACTAACTACTTGTTTCATGCAGCATATAAGACTCGGCCCAGGTCCGAGCTCTTAGAGTCAGCGGTAGAGACAACGGAGATGACCAATCAGCCAGCTACGTCACATTCAATGGGTGACTTATTGTCCTTTCCGAAGCAGGCGCCGTGTCAGGAGTTAGTTCAACCAGGTGCGATATCATCTCAATGCATTTTTGAGACACCATTTTACCGTAATCAAATCAACCGAGGTTTCCCACGAGTCGACGTCGATGAGTACCATTCCATGCGACAAGATCCGCTCTTTCGTCAGAGAGGTGCATATCCCAGTGTTTATTCCGTTGACAACAGAGAACATATTTATTGTCCATCCACCCCTATCGTATCTCCCGTGCGTCTTTCGAGACCTCGTATATCTTGTCCCTTGATTTCTGTTACGAGCGACAATGAGGTATCATCCGTCATATATCAGAATGAAAGTGACGAGAGTGATAATAAGATCATAGAGAAAGGAGATGGCAGCACAGAACAAGATGGAGCCACGACGAGTAATTTAAATTATTCGACAGATGCTTTAAATCTGTTCGAAAGGATCACCACTCCACTGCGAGAGTATGTAGGAATAACAAAGGACTATAAACACTCGCTGCTAACAGAACCACTGACTGTCGATAGAAATCTTTTCGATAATATACCCTACATTGATCAAACCGACAGTATTAACTTCACAGAGTCTTCTGAATGCATTCAGACAAACTTAAGTAACAAATGCAAGCATTGTATTAACGCCGACTGTGACAACTTTAATCTTGAAAATTCTCAGAAACGCACAAATGTAGAGCGTAATAGACAACAGACTTTAAACGTTCTCGAATCTAGTTCTGAGTTAAATACACGTAACAATTCAAACTGTTCATTGATTAGCTCGTTTCCTGCGAATAACTCAATATTGTTTACCAAAGACACTACAATTGGATCAGATTCCGTTGTAGAATCTAAATCAGATGGTTTCTTACGCTTTTATAACGTGGATACCACAAAACATGTATTGAATATTGATGAACAATACGGGTCCAATTCCGAAGATTGCACGGACGAATCTAGTTCCACGATTAACGATGATTGCGCATCAAGTAGAACTGACAAAGATACCGAGGAAGGAATCTCGACTCCTAAAATGTACACAATAATGCCAGAGTTGCATCTTGATCTGAGCGGACTGAACAACGACGTATCCAGTGACGAATCTAAAATGGAGAAGTGTTGGAAGTCACCGGAAGAAGTGCGCTTAGGGTGCGGTAGAGTCGCAGCGCTAGCGAGACATTTCTCAAAACTTGGCGACGCCGGTTTAATTAAGTTTAAGTCCACCAAGTTGAATGGTTCCCGTCAATTCGTGTCTGAGCCAAATATCATGGCGTCGCATAAAAGCGACGAACATTTGCATCATTCTTATCACGCACAGAAAGAATACAAATCGGATTCGAACTTGGTAAAAGAAAGAGATGAAAATTCTCGACTCTGTTCAGATGGGAAACACAACAATATCATTCAAGCAGATGGCGATTTTGCGGTTGAAAAATGTAAGTTTTATCATTGCGGCGCTAGACGAGTCACAATTGTCAAGATTCCAATGAACGAACAAATTACGATTAATGAGGAAAGTACAATCCAAGCAAGGGACGAAAATCATAAAGACATTATTAAAGATGAAAATCAAAGTTTACTTGATACTAAGAAGGACATATCTTTGATAAAAGTTGAAAACATATCACATAATAATAGCAAAAATCAGGTGTTTCTTAATACCAAAGAGGATATAACTTTTGTTGAAATGGAGGACATGGCAACCAGTGGCAGCAAATCTCAAACGGTTTTTATAGGTGGAAGTAAAAAAAATATGTTAACTGGAAAAGATAACATTAAAAATAGTAGCTTCAAACTCTCCTTCGAGCAGCAGAAAGTAATTACAGAACAACTCGAGCAATTCTCAAATCTAGATAACGCCGATGCGCCTTTATTTATACCAGAGCAAGACATATCAAAAGATTCTACTATTTCTCAAAAAAATCAGAATAATGAAACATCCGCTATTGATGATTTGACTCAGCAGTTGAATTTAATAAAGCAATTAGAGGCAGCACCTCGAAAAAAATTATTGTCGTTGATCGATATAGATGATAACTTTAAAAAAATTAAGAAAATTTCTGATTCTTCGTCATCCTCTTCTCTGCCTTCCATTCAATCTCCTTCATCTTCCATCGTGCTGTCACTATCGAACGTTGCGAAAAGTTCTCAGCCTTCGGAAAATATCAAGTCACAGATTCATCAATATTGCGAAAGATATCCCAAATGCTTGTTTATAGATATTTCTGCCGCTAAGAATTGCTCCAACGACACCTCGGGAAGCTCATTGATGTCACATACAAACGTGTATTCACGATTAGGTAATAATAAATGTTCAGTTCTACGAATGCGAATTGCCAGACCTCTTTGTAATAGCGAAAGTAATCTGATCGGTACTACAATTTATGATAAAGAGACTGAGAGAGTCACAAATCTTCACGACAAGTCTTCTAAATTAACACAAAGTTGTGAAAGTATTTTAAATAGTAAATTTTTATCTGATTCTGATGATCGAACACGATCCTTCGAAAATATCTGCAAAGAACCAGATTCATCTTGCAAGTTTTACGATACATTGATCTTAAATCCTAAGGGAAGTGTACGATGGCACCATCATCGTTCCCTTGAAGAATTGAAATCGAAAAAGAGATTGAGGAAAAAAGACAATTCGATGAATTCTATTTCTGTTCACTCTACTCAATCAAAATTTGACAAATTCTATGGTGATCGATTAGACTTCGAGGATGGAGAAGATATACATTGGAATCGTCATTTGTCGCTTGAAGAATTGAAATCTAAGAGAGAATCTCACGAGCAAGACAAATGTAATTTAGAACGTACAATCTCTGCTGACGTACAGATATTTAACCGGATGCTGAAAAAGAGACTTTGCATTAAGCGCATAAGCGATGATCGGCTGAAAAATAATTCTCTTAAATTGTCGCATGAAAATGCAAAAGACATGGACCAACAAAGATTGAGAACAGAAGGGAAATCTCAGAGCAAGTTTGACGTTTCGAGACGGAAGTCCGATTCAGAGAGATCCAATTGGAGTTTTCGCGAGATCAGCTCACTGAAAGATGATGACCGGTCCGCTTTGCGTAAGCTACCACTACGTGTTATACATTAAATGTGCATTTTTATAGTCGGACTTTTCTTTCTTCAAGCACTTTTATTTCGCCTGAATGAGATGAATGAAAAATTTACATTTGCAAATCGGATTTGCGGATCGGTGTCGCACGGTTATTAGATTTATTTACTTATATTGCGTTTGCTGCTTATTTATAAAGCAGTTGTAAGCAAAACCAAACGATTTTTCAGCGTAAATCATCTTCATTTTATTTCACAGTACATTATTTTATGGCATGGTTGATAAAACGGTGTAATTGAAAACTCTGACCAAATTATCTTTATAAAATTATATAAAATTATAAATAATAGGCTATAAAATAATAAAGTTTTTAGAATAATATACAGTGTGTTTCATTTTAAGTGATATGGTCGATTATCTCGCGAACCGATGATTTTATTGAAAAATTTTCCGGACAAAAGTTGTATAGCTTGAAGGGGGACACACGATGGAAATGTGGACTTAACCTTGAATGATTTTGTCAAAATTAGGTCAAGATCATTAATGTTTTTTTAAATAGAAACTCCTATTTTTTATTATATATTTTTGTAGCTTATCTCGAGAGCTTTCCAAAACACACTATAATAAAGTTACTTTTAAGTACTTGTAAGTAAATTATAAAGTAAGATCGATCAGTGATCCGGCCAACTAAGGCAAGACCGAACACTGATCCGGCCGATTAAGGCAAGATCGAGACCGAACCGGCAAACTAAGGCAAGACTGATCACTGATCCGGCCGATTAAGGCAAGATCGACTAAGGCCGATCTTGCTTTAATCGGCCGAATCAGTGATCGGTCTTGCCTTATAACTTAACAAGTACTTAACGAAAAATAACTTTATTATAGTGTATTTTTGAAAAGCTCTTGAGATAAGCTACAAGAATATGTAATAAAAAATAGAGGTTTCTATTTAAAATAACATTAATGACCTTGACCTGATTTTGATAAGGTCACTCAAGGTCAAGTCCATATTTCATGTGTCCCCCTTTAAGCCATGCAACTTTTGTTCGAAAAATTTTTCAATAAAATCATCGATTCGCGAGATAATCGACCATATCACTTAAAATGAAACACCCTGTAAGTATAGTTTCTATTCTATCTATATATAAGGAAAATGAAAAATTTTTTTTCTCTAAACAAAACTGAGAGAAGTTGAAGATTTTATCGAGATAAGAAATTAATTTGATTAGTTTTTTATATAAATGCATCGATTAACATATTATTTATGGAATGGATTGCAAGTGTCATTCTGCAAGTTATGAAATACACAATTATTTTCACATTAATAACACGATATATTTTGCTATACGCAAGCATGATATATTAATATAATTTTTTTTCAAGATACTTTCTTTTGTTCCATTATACTGTATTTAAAATAATATGCTTAGCAATACACCTGTGGTATTATATGCACGTAATGGTAGTTAGGTGCGTGGAAAGAGAATGTTTTATATTAGATACAATTATTCAATTATGAACTACATAATAATTGTGACAAAATAAGTACCTTTTATTTTATAATTACATGTTCTTACATTTCTAATTAACAAACTAATTACATAATGTAAACGTGCACGTATATGTTTAAATATTAATTAATATTTATTGTGTGCAATGCCTTCTCTGTAAAATCTGATGCAATATTTTTCTATTATGAATCACACATCCAACGAAAACTATTTTTTTATATCCCTGTTGAAACACAATATTACAATGTATATAGAAACTTGCTCAGTGTAGCTCGTCATTGTTATAAAGATCTTACAGTTGACTGTATGACATTTTCTGTTTCATCACTTTCACCTTGTCAAAGTTAAACTTCGGCAACCCAGAAAAAAGCGTTTTTTTCTCAACAAATGCTTTGCGTACGTGCATGAGTAATCATTTTAATGTCGCGCCTCGACACCTTCATGTTCATCAATGCATTAACTCAAAGCTATCTCTTTGTGTACCCGCTTTGGGCTACTACAGGTCCTCGTCGCATGAGCGAGCGGGATTTACCGTCACGGCTTGGACATGATGCCACTCTTCAGCAAATCCATAGCAGCAAGTCTGTACCGGCATTGCATAGTAAGTAAGAGCGAGCTTTATGTGCGCACGTCATGCCCGAATCACTTTATCTATCACTAGATAGATTAGCATAGGTGAAACATCTTTTATCTCTTATCGAATTGCACAGTGCAGTTTCAGGATTTTACTAGATTAAATATAACAGAAACGTCTACTTCTTCTAATTTAAGTAAGATAGGGATATATATGCAAGGATATATTATTTATTCGCTTATACATAAAAATGAGATTTATATAGATATGGGTACCGAAGCTAAGCAACAGCATGAAGTGTTCAATCCCGGATACAGCAGAGCTTCTTCCAGCAATAGCGTTACACCGCCTGTTCAACCACCTCCTATGGCGACGATCAATAGTGCAACTTCTTTACGTTCCAGGTAAATATCATCGCGTTTTTAACTTAATTGAAATTGTTTTTGATGCACATTTTAAAATATCTCCCAGCTTTTTCGACTAAATGAAATTTTACGTAATCTGTCCTAAAGAAACTAGAGATAATTCTTAAGAATAATAAATTTTTTTAAAAGTATCGTGTAAAGTATCTAAAATCAGAAAAATTTAATCAACCTTTTTTCATGTATTAATTTCATTCAGTATTATCTAATGTTATTGTAAATTGTACATTCTGTTAAATTACGAGAAATGATATGTTTATAAGATAACATATTCTTATGTATATAGGTCGAGCCATAACTTGCATGATCCCATGAGAATCGGAACTTTACCGTCCACTGGCTTGGTCAGCAGGCAGCAATCGTCGCCCAATTTAAATCCAAGTACGTCGCACATAAATACACCGTCGAATGTACAGGGCACAGAAGCAGAGCGATTTTATCAGAATCTGAGTATTTATCGAAACCAAGACTCAACGGTGAAGCAACAAATCAGTCCACAACAGTCAGAAGATAGGTATAGATATATAGTCTAACCTTATATTTTCCTATTTTTATATAAGCACTTCTTTTACCACATTTAGCGTTTAATCATTATTTAACATTTAAAATAAAAATGTGCTTATAAATTAATTTAGAATGTAATCTTAATAATTTTTCTTAACTATTCTATTTTGAATACTTTCTAAATTAATTGCTATGTTTAGCAGAAATCCTCAGCACATCCAAAAGGGTTCATTAAAGGGTTCGCAGAACTCATTGAATCGTCCTTCTACTATGGAAGTTGGCAGCCATTTCCGAGATCGTCCGACATCTGCTTACATTACCCAAGGCCAACAGCAGAGCTACTCAGCAGTCAGCAATCAAATGCAGCAACAAACTAATGGTCCACCACGTTCCCAGTCTTCTCGTGACATTATCCGCCAGGAGGCGAAGATGCAGGAGATGCAGGAGGAAGTTCGCCGACGAGAATTGCGTGGCGGCGTACCGCTACTCAATCAACATAGACCGCCAATGTACAACATCAGTACTCGAGTAGCGGTTCCTTCTGCTCAACAAGTGTCGAACTTGCGTTTACCAAGGCCACTCGGTTCCACGTCGAATCTAGGAACGACCTCCAACTACATGGCGAGACAAAACGCGCCTAGTTACAATTATCTGGATGCCCAATATGCTCAGTACAACAGCACGCAGTATAATCAATATAATCCCAACCGATATCCGGTAATTGAAAGTCAATACGGTCCGATGATGATGCCCAAACCGAAAAACGAGACAATCGCGCGCGACCATCAGCCGATGCCCAATGAAAATTTACTCGGTAGAGACTCGAGCAGTCAAGAAGCAAAGTCATACGCCGAACAGAACCGACATGTCGCGGGTTCACAGAATAATCCGCATTATCCGAATGGTAATCTAGAACCCCGCGTCGATCAATATGAGAATGACAACTTCAATCGTGCGCAAAACGGAGATGGCCATTCTACAGAAGTGCCACCAATGAGACCGGCTTTGCCATCTGAGGATACATTTAGCGAAAGTCCACCACCGCCGCCGCCCAGCACTTCAACGCACCCTCTGTACAAGCAAGCCGATACGAGGTACGCATTTTAATGAATTTAAAAGTTGTTATGTGATTTAGACGTTCTATTTAACGCTTACAACGCTCATGGAATCATTTCATCTTTGTCGTTTGTCAAAATGTTAAACAAGGACAAACAATGCTCACGAGTATTGCGAGCGTTAAGTGGAACGCAGCCTTAGGGCCATGGCACACAAAAAAACCTTTTTTTTTTGTATAATAATATTTTTATTGCGATCTGTCTATAGGGGTGACATTTAACAATAGGTTAGGCACATGTTAAATCAGTCATGAACGAACAGGATTTATTAAGTCGTATTTTTGAAAATTCTATGTCAGTATTACATAGAGACTAATTTATTAGATCAAGAGGCATTTTACGTTTTAGTTTTCTTCTAACGATTTTGGATCTTGACAATTGGTTTGCAATGGAGTTCGGGTGTTCAACTAGGCGTTGAACGTATTTTTGTGCGTAAGATTTAATTTCCTCCTTAAGAGTAGGCATGTATAAGTCATGGTGTATCTGGTCGTTGGTAATAAACCAGGGTGCGTCACTATTAAAGGAGGATTTTAGATTGAAATCTCTCTGTAAAATTTCGATATTGAAGTGGGCAGATGTTCCCCATAATTGTATTCCATATGTTCAAATTGGGTTCAATATGAACTTGTAGAGAAGTAGTTTATACTCAAGAGGTAAGAAGGTCGTCGTATTAGCCAGAACATTTTCCTCAGTTTCAGACCTAGTTGTTTACGTTTAGCAAATATATATTCACGCCAGTTTAAGCGACGGTCCAGATAGAGATCCAAGTATTTAGCGTATGGTCGTCTTGAAGTATTTGTATTCCATTTAATGTTATTGGTGGGCATGTTCCTTGTTTGTTCATAAAAGTAACGTGGATAGACTTGCTCTCATTTACTTTTATGCACCAAATCCTGAGCCACTTCTGTATTTTATATAAACTTGTCTGAAGGATATGTGATGCCATCCTCATGCGACGCTAAAACGGCAGTATCGTTTGCCAATTATAGATTTGTGGTGAGTAAGTAAATAAATCCACAGTGTGTAATAGATACAAGATCGGCCCCAGTACACTGCCCTGGGGAACTTCGGCTTGAATTATATGCATAGTGGTTGAAGCATCTCCATACTTAACATACATATGTCTCTTATCTAGATAGGATCTGTAGTGAGGAAATTGTAGTAATTGATAGGAAAATTGAGTTTAATTTTATTTAAGAGACCATCGTATCAGACCTTATCGAAGGCTTGAAATACGTTAATAAATACAGCAGAACAGTATTGTTTTTTTCTCGAATGACGCATTTATTTTGTTCACCAATCTATGCACTTGTTCTATAGTGTTGTGTTTTTTCCTGAAACCGAACTGATGGTCTGATATGAGCTTTCTTTACTCGATAATAGGCATAGGTCTTAGCAGGAACAATTTCTTCATCACTTTAGAAGTTACAGGTAGTAAGCTAATGGGACGGTATGACTTCATATCCTCCACTGGTTTACCAGGTTTTTGGATTACAATAATCTCGGCTACTTTCCATTGAGGTGGAACATAGCCCCTCCAAAGTATGGCATTATACAGTTGCGTGAGATAAACAACACCCTCTGAGGGAAGCTCCTTTAGCATCCTTTAGCATAATAAGATCCCAATAATAAGATTATACCCGGGTGCCTTGTTTGGGTTTAGATTTTTTATTACATCCAGCACTTCATGTTTAGTAAATTTACTAATTGGAGAGTCGAGTTGATTTGTTTGGTTTAGGACTTTTCAATATTTATGACCTCAGTAGGTAAGCATTTATTTGGATCAGGTAAATACAGTCGAGGAGTGTGTTTGATAAAGGCTTCGGCTTTTTCTATGTTGCTCCTGAACCAGGTATTGTCATTCTTATGGGTAGGGAGGTAGTTGGAGGATGGCTTTAGTCTTTTGATGACTTTTCATAAAGAATAATCTGAAGTTTCGGAGGTGTTCAAATTAGATTTGTTGAATACCTTTGATCCACGTTTTGTAGTAGAATTTTCAGTTTTTTGATTGCACGGTTAAAATAACTTTTGGTGGCAGGACATTTATTTTGTTGCCCCTGCTTATGTAGTTTACGTTTCTTATCAATTTTTTCTTTAATGGTTCGGATACAGTCAGGCACAGGCGAGCACATGTCTTGGTTTAATGGTGTTGATTTCCACGCTGCTTGTTGGACACAACTATTAAAGTGTTCAACACAACAGCCTCCATGAGTTCCTCTCGTCTGTTCTAAGCAGTATGTTGACATTAAGAGCGAACTTAACAGTTTCACGGAAATTATTCCAATTAATTTTACGGTTATGTAATCTTAACGGTTTTTCGAAGACTACAATCTAACTATTGAAAGTAATTAGGACTGGAGATTGGTCCAATGATAATTCCGACCACAATTTGCATTTTATGTAAAGTTTTGATATACCTTTTGCAATATCGAAGTCGATAAGATCGGGTATTATTTGAATCAGATGGCCAGTAAGTTAGTTCTCTGATTGTGATTGCATACATGTGCAGATTGTCAATAACTTGCATTAGTTCACGACCTCTGGGTAAAGTGAGTCTAGAGCCCCAATGGACATTCTTAGCGTTATAATCTTCTGTCGCGATAAAACGGTGCCTCAGACTAAAGAATTTTATGGTGCCTCAGGTAAAGAATTTTATGAATTATTCCTTTTTTTATCGAGTGCCTAGGTGGGCAGTATACGATCGAAAGGATTATGGACCTGACCACGATATTAATAGCCTGGAGAGAGTTTGCACGGAAAGAATTGGTTTCATTATATTTTCTCTAATGAGGACCTTTGTACTTTCATAGGCTGATTCGTCGGGTGGTTGGTGTGATATAATTTAAACTCGGGTATTTTATGAAGCTTCTATTTGTGAAGTGTGTTTTTGATATTAACATAATGTCAATGTTATGTGTTTTTAGAAATTTTTAATTCATCAGAATGTTGTGGTAAGCCATTGATATTCCATACTGCAATATTTAATTTATCGAAAGCAGCGATATTTTGACTATAAGATTGTTCAATGTTTTTGTTATATTTATTATTTACTGCATCAGTTGTGTTAGCATTTCGATGAGTACATTGTGACTTTTATCTGAACATTCTAGTTGTTTAATGCCATCGCCATCCAAGAATTCTTGAGTAGATGATTGCTGCACTACCTGAGAATAAGTTGCCTTTGTAGACATATCTTCACTCGTTGCCGGAGTCCGCGCAGATTGATCAGAGGTGGAGATTGGAATTACTTTCGGTTTAAGGTTTATAATTTTGCTTTTCTGGAGTTGTTTATAGACAGTACAGCCCTTGTAGTTTACGAGATGGTTACCATTGCATAGAATACAGATAACACTGTTTGATCTCTCCTTTTTCTAGTTTAATGTTTTCCTGTGCACTTTATACATCTTAGTCTGCGGTGCAAAATTTGTATGTGTGACCATACTTGCTGACAGTTTGCGCACTGCGGTATTTCCCTGGGTAGGGGTGCTTCAAATACTACTCAACACTGCAGCAGGTACTGAGTTTTGTATATTTCTTTATCTATTATTTGTCAGATTTTAAGTCAATGAAAAATATCGGTTGGGGTTCTTGGATACCCTTTGTTTAATGTTCCAGATATTGGAAACACTATAGCCTAGTTGCTCAATAGCCTCTTTAATTTCAACAGGATTTGTCGATGGGTGTTCTTGAGAACCACTCTGAAGTTACGCTCATGTTTTTGATTTATATGTATAAAACTCAGTATCGCGTTGTTTAAGTTCTTTAATTATTATAGTATAGACTTCTGTAGATTTGGATTGGATTTTTACTTAATGCGTGACTTTGATCACATCCTGTCATAATTCTGGAGAATGGTTTTATTCAGAAATTTAATAAGCGGTTGAATGTTACTAACGCCGTCCACGAAGATTGGAGGAAGTTTGATTTGTTTTTCCGACTGGACAGAAACAGTTTCCTAAGTATATTTTTGTTATCAAAATCTTGAAAATGATTTGATGTTGGAACTTGATCGTCCAACCAGTATGTGTCTATTTTGGTTTCCTTATTTGGCAACATAGGACTGTATTTAAGTCTTTTCTTAGAGATAACTTGAACCTATTAATCCCGCTGATTCTCACCGGGATGATTTTTTTTGTTTTAATAAAAGTAGAAGAATCAACGTTGGTGGCTTTTACTCAACTTGAGAGATTTTCTTGAGTTCCGCTAAAGGAGTAAGAACGAGTTCTGTAGTTAAATTTTATACGATCAGATATTAAGATAAGTTTTTCTTGAGGTTTTGCAGTGGATCCTATCATTACGGATTTCTACTTTTTTTGGTGGTGATCTCGGTGTCTTGGCGCTTTTTTTTTAAAGGAATATCAGCAAGCAATAGTTGGTCCAGAATCCGTAGGGCCTGCCTCTGTAGAGGGTGGATTTTCCAGTACAACTGGGTTGCCACCTGGGGTAGTTTCTCCCGAATGTTTTTCCCGTATGTTTTTTCCATTGCTTAGCTGCCAGCGATCCTGGTATACCGATGTTTTTCTGTCGGGGTTTGTTTTCCTTAGCTGACTAATCCCAATTTTAAGGCGTCAGGAATTCGCCTTTTCGTCCTTGTCTTATCCAGGGGGCATGGCGAGGACATGCATCGGATTGGGCAGGAATAAATGGCATTTCTCAGATTTTATTGAAGCTTCTCCGTCAATAGGATGAGCACCCCCAACAAAAAACTTAAGCAGTAAAACGTAAGCAGTAAGCAGATTGACCACAGTAAAATCTGTAAGGCCATAACGTAAGTAGTAGCCAATCTAACATGTTGATTTCCTTACTGCTTATGTCTTACTGCCTTAAGTTTTTTGTGTGCCATGGCCATTAGTGTCTTAAGATTTCTTTCATCAACTTCGATTAACACTAATTTAATCGATGGTCAATCATCACGATTGCCAACGTGACAATTAAACACAGTTTGTATTAGAAGAGAGAGAGAGAGGAGAAATGTTCTGATATTAAATTGCTATTGACATTTCTGCGAGTTGATCGTCGATTAATTTAATCATAAGCTGGTGAAAGAGGCCCTAAATAACGAAAGAAAACTTTGTAGATATACCGCAAGCATGCAGGATCCACCACGAGGTAGTTATTACCCTGTGGGAGGAATCAGTGCCATGCAGCAACCGCGTCAGTATCAATATAGCGCGACGAATCCTTGGCAACGCGAAGAAAGAGAGAAGGTAATGAATAAAGGAATAATGAATGAAATGAGAGCGATAAGTCTCGTTAGAATGATAACTTTTAGTTTAGATTTATTTTTTTATATTTTTTTGAAGTTTTTGTTCTCTTAAATTGTTGTGTAATTAAGAGTTTTAAAAACAAATTTTCTGGAATTTTTAATTTTATTATATTTCTCTTTAAGAACATGTATTTGATATTGGTATCTTTAGGAACAAGCTCGTAGAAGAGAAGCCGCTCGTCAATGGCGAGATCAGCAGATTGCTGAGCTAAGCGCACTAACACATCGAACTCAGCAGCAGGAGGAGCAACTACGAGCTCTTCAACTGGAAAGAGATTTCCAGAAGCGTGCGGAGGAGATTGCTAATCAAGACGATGATGAGGAGAGCAACGATTTGGACAACGAGAGTGTGCAGCGCGTTCAGGGCTTGCTAAGGATGGCAGCCAGTCAAGACAGAGCAATCCAAGGAGCTCTGCCACCGACTTTATCGAGAACAATTACTGGCAACCAATCTATGAGAAGTGGTTTGCCTCTTCTGAGCAGCCAATCTGTCACCAGCAGTCATATTCACATTCTGCCCAATCAAAACACAGCGCCTCAAAATGTTGAAATGAGCAGTCCTGGTCGAGAAAATAATGGGTTGCACGTACAATCAAATCAGCAGCAACAACAACAAACGGCGGGTCAAAATGAAGAGCATGTATCGCCAGCTAATTATGGCACACATAGTCATTTCAGTTCTGGTCAGAAGTCTTATTCCATGGGTATGTCGCACTCCGTAGAAGATAGGGAATTGCAACGGAAAATGGATGAAGTGAAGCGGAAGCAGGCTGGATATGAAGAGAATCAGAAAAAACTAGAAGAACAACAGCAGCAAATATATCAATTGAATCAACATCCGCGCAGCCAGCTACACCCTGGCATGTTGCGCTTAGACAATTTGATTATTAATGGCCCTAACATATCTACATGTTAGTAAATTGAAGCTGTTTTTAAAACTTTTATTGAACATTGAACTTTGAGTCTTTTGTATTCTCATATTTTTTTAAAGAGAAATTGTCTCAAAATATTTTTCCTATAACGAAAGATTTACAAATACAATATATTTTAATTGTATGTTTTAGATAATTACATGATTACATTATTAGACTTATGTAATATTTATGGTATTTATTATAGCTTCGCAAAACAATATAAACGATGCACCCCCACCACCAGAACGAGGTTCTAGTTACGCCGTTATGTCACAGCAGAGTGCTCTCAGATCAAACGGCTCGACTACATCTAATCTACCTCCCACTTCTCAACAGTCAGCATCTATGAAAAGAGTTTCTTTTCATGATTCGAATGCAAACAGTGAGTCCATGCTGCGCAATGTATCATCTGGAATGTCAAACCCGCCGTCAATCTCAATGGATATCATTAGAGAAGATCCCAACGTGAGTAATTATAACATCTATTTCTTTTATTTCTTATCATTTGCCTTCTTTAATTTACTTGTATTTTGTCCTATGTTTTAACATATTTGATCTTGATATAAAAAATTGCAAATTAATGTTTTAAATTTTCATTGTATTATTTTAGTATTTACATTGTCACGTACGAGGTCTGTTCAAAAAGTATCGCGAATTTTGAATTTCCGCGGGTTACGTATATTCGATTTTCGATTTTTTGTGGCGTTATGTTGGTACTCATGTCTCTCACTTATGCCGACAAGTTCGGCCATTTTGATAATTTTTCGGCCATGTTCAGTTAATTTTTGACAGCTGCTTTGCTTGCACGTGTTTTGG
>NW_017304155.1:249187-272948 GCF_001594115.1 Trachymyrmex septentrionalis | reverse complement strand
CCCTGTGACTTTTTCTTGTTCCCGAAACTGAAGAGGCCCATAAAAGAACGACGCTACGCTACGATTGAGGAGATAAAGACGGCATCGAAGGAGGAGCTGAACAAGATCACAAAAAATAATTTTTTGAAGTGCTTCGAGGATTGGAAAAAACGTTGGCACAAGTGTATAATATCTGATGGGGATTACTTTGAAGGGGACAAAATAGATATTCATGAATAAATAAATAATTTTTGAAAAAACACAAAATTCGCGATACTTTTTGAACAGACCTCGTATATCCTAATTCTTCGTATTCATTTTTTCGAAAGAATAATACCATTCGAGATCATGTAGATCTCATTCCTATTTTCCAACGTATGATCTGTAATTTAAATAATTAAGCGATTAATATTCCCTTAAGGGATTAATTTATTTTACTTAAGGCTCCTGACTATTTAGCCAAGAACTCTGCGTTGACGATACTCTGCGTTAACGATACTCTGCGGTGGCGATACAGAATTAGACGGCGGTCTGGCGAAACCGATAGCCACACACTTAAGCAGGAACCCATGTCCGTGTGCTCGCCTGCGGCGCGCCGAGAGTGAACGAAACAGCGAGCTCCTTCTCGCACTTGTTTCAAGCGACCGAAAATGCTTTCTCGGCGATCTCGCTCGCACGGCGGCCCTAGGCATCAATAAGGGGCGGGGAACATTTTAAATAACATATAAGTTTTAATAAATTGTAATAATAGTGTACCTCTCCCATTAATCCAGAGTATAAATCATGTTAAAATGCAACAGTTTACGAGATATTTAATTGTTTACGATTTTTCATGCGCGTTATATAGTATACCTCTCCTTCATAAACTCGAATAGCAATAGTTCAATAAAAGTAGAATTTTATCGGAAAAAAATTATAAACCAGCATTTCTCTTCACGAAAGTCTCGAAAGGCCATCAGAAAAGAAATGCGTATATTTGAGACTCGAGACGTGTGAAGAAAATATATGGAAAAAAATCGAATAGTTGCAAAAAGCATATTTTTCATTTATAAAACGAAAGATATTGATTGTATGGAAAAAAATTCGGTATAAAAAATGTAGGTATTCGAAATATTTACAAAATGAGACGTGGAACATTAAAATCGATCTATTAGTTCAGTAGAAAAAAAATAAAAAACACCGAAAAAAGAAATTTTTTTTCACTCGCTCTCTGTTCATTGAAATTTAAACGTAAAGTTTTGAAATTCTCATAAAATGTGGCCTTCGTAATGACGAACAAATCTAGCCTTGAACAAATCTGAAATGTTCATTAATTTTTGCCCATAAATGGCCGAACTTATAGGCGTGGAAAAGTGATGTTTTGACGACGAAATTTACATTGCGTGCCATTTCGTTAATTTGCTTAATTGTAAAAATGTGACTTGTCTCGTACTTATCAAAGTCGTAATTATCGATGAAAAATTATCTTGGAATTTTACACGTAAAAGCGTATATTTTACTCGTTTCAACAGCTGTCTGCCCGAATATAGGCTCACTTTACATGCCTTTTACGACCATTTACTGACTGTTAAGGGAAGAAAGGACAGTTTTCATCGATTTTTACAAGTGTTTTAAAGTGATCTCGTCATTTCGTTTCATCCAAATTGTCTTTATTTAAAAATGCACGCAACAAATTAACGTGTCATTCCTCGCTTCTCACGTCACGATTCCAACATAGTAGCCGCAACTAGTCAGGAGCCTTAAAATATATATGTATATATATGAACACAAATTTATTATAAATGTGAATATCCTGTCGAAAAGCTTACGATGGCAGATAAACAAGTAAGGTATAAAAGTTAAAACAGATTGTTGCTACACATCATGTTGTCATTATGTTTATGATGCATGAATTGTCAGTTATACTAATTATTGTCTAATGATTATGTGTCTCTCATTCAAGTATTGTTCGCTATAATATTAAATGTTGTATTCATATTTTATATGATCTACATTTATGTTGCATATAACTTATGCCAGTTTCTATGATTGTTTGTTACTTTATGCATACATCATTCTAGTTGCTCCCAAAAAATACATTCTTGTTACAAAGCAATATTTGTTCGAATTTAAATACAACCTTCGATCAAAATTTAATCTAGGACTTATCATATGTTATTATATATTAGATATTTGTTGAGTGTCAAGTTTATTATTATTAATATGAATTATATTAATTCAACGAGCTATAATAATTTAATTAATGCAATAATAAATGTCATTATAGTGCTACTTTTGTTATTTAAGATTTTTTGATTTAATTATTTTTATTTAATAAATTAATTATGGCATTCTTTTTAAATTCTTGTATTAATAAATTATTTATCATTCTGTTAGATTACATTTTTATCGAAGCTTTTGCATATGCAAATTACGACAATGTGCTTGTATTGATATATACATATCTAACTTTTTTTTATATTTATAAAAAAAAATATGTATATTAAATTGTATTGGATACATATATGCATGCGCAAAAGGTCGTGTCCGATTTCAACAAATGTCATCATTTAAAAAGTAATATTTTCAGCATTTGAATGTGGAATTGGTGATTTAGATTTATGTTTTAATTGAGACGTGAGAAAAAATATAGAAAATATGAACGAAAATGATGAAAAGATTTATTTTTGGTATACTATACTTTACGAGTTTAAAAAAGAAACGTCGGTTAAAATTATTATGTAAAAAAATTATCAAATTTTATCATCGTGGGCCGAGCATACACACTGTAAAGAAACTTGCATAATTTCGATTTGATAACTTTTATTTACCAATGAAACGAGCACACGTTCAATCTCCTAATGACGTGTGTTATGCGCAATTCAGTGGATACTAACAGATACTAAGTAAAGTATGATTTGCATGCAACAAACTAAACGGAATTCGATCAAGCGATCGATGTAATCGAATCTTTCTATCAATTCCTCGCTGGTTAATCGATTGGTTAACAATCCATTTCTGGATTGATTATAGTGTAGCGATAAAAAAATAGGTATACAACAATATTCAATGTAAACTAATTTGCAAAAGAGAAAATAGGCTTAAAAATCCATGCCCAATTAGAGATACACTGGATATTCGGAAAATATCTGATATTATCCGGTACTTTTTTTTACTATCCGATCAGATAGCCGGATATCATTAATATATGGCAATATATATCCGACTGAAATTTTATATTGAAAATTTACGTTATTGAAGCAGAATTTTATTCTTTTAGCTGAAATTCTATGAAGAAAGAAAGTAGAAATTAAGAAAAAGTTAGCCAGGATTTCGTAATCAAGTCAAAGGAATCGGGGAGAAGGCATAAAGAAAATCAACTTTGGAAATTATGGATCAAATTTCACCTAGATCATAATTTGAATCGATCACATAGACCTTGTTGGGAAGGGTAAAAATTGAGAAAACGGAGAGAATAAGATATGTAAGGAGTTAGGATTGCCTCAATAATATTGTAATAATATTTAGAATGGAGAGAAGGAATCTCAAAGAATTTAATTAAAGAGGAAGAGAACGTGGGAGAGAGGGGACAAGGAGATTCAGACGTTAAAGGCTGAGGAGTAGAAGGTGAGTCTGGAGATATTCTTTGGGGATTAGAACTGAGACTGAGTTGGGTTGATCTGAAGAAAGGGAAGTACGTGAAGAGACAGAGAAGGAGGACGTTCGAGGGTTAGAGGAAGGGGGCCGCTTGATGAAGGACTAATGGGGTCATAGAGAAAAAAGGAGAGAGGAGGATAATAATTAAGAAAATAATCGTATATTTCTATATTTGGTAAACTAGATTTATCTTTGGTCTGTTTTCTCTCTCCCCCTCTTCCTCCCTCCCTCCCTCCCTCCCTCAATCTACGCCTACAAAGATCACTGGACGCCTGTACCAGGTATATATTCCACGCTAGACGGGATGAACATATCTCGCCCTTTGAGAAACTGAGGTGGCTCAAGGTCAAATCTAGACATCTCTATTTCGTAGGTTATCTTACTTACTCTCTATTAAATAAAAATATTCAATGCTTTTCTGTAAATTCGAGCGTAGAGGCGATATCACTTCGCATGAAACTAGAGCTTCCAACAACCTACTTATCTTGCCATTATGCCGAACGGAACTTTTAAAGCGATCCTTTATTTGCACAGCAATTTGGAATAGTTTGCCTGCGATGCGCTCCCTCTCTCACACATTCAAGAGAAAACTATAACTATTTACTCTGTAATACGGTGTAAGAATAACAGGTGATTTTACTCATGTAAAATCTTGTGATTTTCCTGAACAAACTCCGCAGTTGAACAGCAGGTGGCGTATATGTATAACACCTAACCTTATAAGCCCCGGGACAAAATATTTTATACATAATTATAATTAAGAAGTGACAATATAATCAATAATTTTATTATTTATTACGTAATAATTTTTAATTATCGAATAATTTTACAAATAATTGTTCATTGTTATATAAACGAGCTTGTTTTTTTTCTCACGACTTGTTTTCAATAAATCATTATTGATTTGCTTGTACTGACGCATTCGTATTGTGATATATAATAATAATAAATACAATGGCTCAGTACACTTATAATTTATGATTTTCACAAGGAAATGTAAAATTGTAGATTAATTTATCATTAACAGTTAGTTTGTATACATCATTGTAATTTAGATTTTTTCTGAAGAAAGTTTCAACATTATAAAATAACATATATAACATTGTATTAGGATATTTTAATTTTCCAAGTGATTTTAGATTGACTTACTCTGCATCTGGTATTGAACTTGTATGTTGTGTAAGTGAAGCTCGACATGTATCACAACTTATCTGTTTTAACATTTTCTTCGTTATATAACCTGACATGTAAAAAATACAATTCATTCTGGCATTTCATAATCTTCTATGATATCATCACATTCAGATGTTTCAATGAGCCCATCTAATTTATTTTTTAACAAATGTAAATATCTTTTCTTATAAAATTCATCTTTGGAATTGAAACTAGTGTGAAATTCGTCTTGTGTAATGAACGGTCTCATGATATCGATATTTTCATTATCAATAGTATTGCCAAATTTTAGAGGTTTCACAATTTTATATATTGATAGCAATCGATATAACTGTACCAATGTTGGGAATATGGGATGATCATTTTGGCAACCAGTTTGTCGTAAAGTCCAAAAAATTATTGCAAAAATGAAAATAATATAACTAAGATTATGAAATTTACAAAAAGTATTTTAATTATAAATCAACATATGTTTCAACAGATTTTTCCTCTAAACAATCTTGTGTCAACAATTTTTCCTGTCAGAATATATTTGAAATCAAACTTTTCAATTAATCTTTTATTAATCTTTTATTAATGATATAGTAGACATCACTGTAACTCGCAAATCCTCTGCTGTACTTTCTATTAAAAATTGTTCCCTTGTTATTGTTCCACTGAGCAATTCATTTTCCTATTCGTTTAACCTTCACGTAAGAGGTTGGTGAAGAACCTATAATGTAATATCGTAAACACTTTGTACTGATTTATATTAGCCATTTAAAATTAATTTTAGATTTAAATAATTAATGTACTTCAAAATCGTTACTAATGAATGTAACTCCTTCTTTTGGAAATCATTGATTTAAAGCATCGAACATATTGTTTATCTGCAATGTAAATTCGATTGTTCCTTCACATTGCTCAAAGCGTTTATCTCTCATTCGAATATTTCAAGCCATCCGC
Source organism: Trachymyrmex septentrionalis (assembly GCF_001594115.1). NCBI lineage: Eukaryota > Metazoa > Arthropoda > Insecta > Hymenoptera > Formicidae > Trachymyrmex > Trachymyrmex septentrionalis. The sequence continues at coordinate 267,215 of NW_017304155.1, read as the reverse complement.
AACACTTTTGCTAAATACCTAGTTTTCCACAAGTAAAATTTATACAGCCGTAAAATAATTTTAAATAAGGCATTAAAAATAATATACCTGAGTTGCCAAAGACACTCTCATTTTCATAAAGTTACTTGGTTGAATATGATTAATAGTCAGTTTAGGAATAGTACGTTTCCTTGGTCTTTAAAATCTTCCTTGTATTGTATAATAGTTTGTAATAAGCCTAATTTATAAATTTGCCCTTGAACTGAAATGATTATGTAGGAATTATTACTAACCATAATATAGAAAGTCTATGATAATGTTGACATATCTGTTTAATGAATTCAAAACAGAGACGGCCTTAAATACTTTCCAATTAAATAATTATTAGCTCTTTAAGAAGAAAGTTTAATTTTCGAAGAGGATTTGTATTATACATAAATATGTTAATATTTAAGTTAAAATACAAGTGAAACGTCAAACATAAAGAAAAATGCAAGAGGAATAATAAAAATTGCAAATATTGATCTATTTCTTTTTTTATTTTCTTATCACATTCAATAAATGCTTCCATAGATAAAAATTAGTTATGTACAATTTACGACTTATTATAATTAAGAAATTATTATAATTAAGAAATTAGCTAAAAAATATGATTTTTTATTATACTTTTATTTTACTTTTTTTCTATTAAAAAATTGATATTATTTACTGTTTCTTTCTGGGTTTATTGACAATTACAAGCAGAATCATTTGAATATGATACATTCGTTAGTTGCAATTATTAAAGTCGCCTGTGCCTCAAAAGTTCTCTAATTAAAAAAAAAAGAAATAAATAAAAAATTAGTGTATATTTCTTCAATGAGAGTAAAATATATCTGCATATATATAATACATATTATTATACCTTACATGTAACCTTCAGTAATCTATTTCTTATACATTTAATTAAATCAGGTGCATCTGAAATCATATGTATATTTTTGTTTGAATCGACAAGATTCTCAAAAAATAGCTAGTATTTTGAATTTTTCCAGAAATGCCAAATTTGTTCCACATCTTTCTGTTTGTAATGGCAAATAGTACCACGAACATCTACTTCTTTCAGGAAGATTATCGCTTGTAACGTTAACTGAACTAACACTCGTCCCTTGGTAGCTCCAACATAACCAAAAATAGCAATTGGTTGTTGAAACATTATATGAGTAAGAACATAATGAGAAGTAAACATAAAAACAAGAGCATGACTAGCCATATTCTTTACATGCATGGGATGGTTTTCGCTGATCAATTCATCAAATATTAGTTTTCGCATTAACTGTAACATTTTTCCGTATTTGTATTTCATCAAGTACAAGAAGGCCATTCTTAGCAAGATCACTAAGTGAATGCAATTTATTTCGAAATAACTACAAAAAAAATTGTAGATCAAATTCAGTTTTCATATTAATCAACAATAACGAAAAAATAAAGGGCACATAAGAGTCAAATATAAAGAAGTATTTTAAAATATGAAAAATCAAAAGAAAGTATGTATAAAAATGTATAATATAATATTATATAATTGATTAAAAATATAACATGTTTCGATCTCACGATTGAGCCTTCTTCAGATATGCGTACAGAAGATGTTACGTTGGATGAGAGCAGTCAAATAGATAGACAAAATTATACACATAGTGATGATGACCAGTGAGGTGCTTTGCTGAGAAACGGAAATCACTCGCAAACCGGTGCAAATAAACATTGCACCGTTTTGCAATAGAAATATATTCATTTATGAGTATAATCTGAGAAAAACATTTTAATACATAACTATTAAAAAAATATTTTCCTTCAAAATTATTTTTGATTACATGTTTTATAATTTATTTGAAACGTAATGGCTTTTTAATTTTTAGTTATAATTTAGGAAAATATTAAAAATTATTAACGAATTTGTGATTTTGGAAAATTCAATGTTTGAAAATGCTCTTGAAGTGTTTGCTTTCCCACTTTTTTATTTTTGAATGATATTGCCCTATAATATTTTTAACAATTTTCTGTTTGAAACAATAACAATAATTATATTAGGACTCTCGAATTTTAAACAATATAAAAGATAAATATAGTAGGCTAATGAGAGTCAGCAACGATAAACGGCGTAATTTAGTGAACAATCAATAATCAGATATTGGATTGATGTCTTCTTTATTTTGAACGTTTCGACTCTTTTTGGAGAGTCCTCAGCAAGAATGATACAAGTATAATTAGCTCACATGTCCATAATGCTTTAAGTCACTCGCAAATTGACAAAGATGCAGCGTTGTTAATTTGACATTTTTAGAAAAAAATCTTATTAGAGTGATAGATGCGTAAACAATTTAAATGACTTACCATCACGGAACATGAAACATTGTATTGAAGCTTTGTTGAACATATTAAAATTTAAAAAGTAGAAATGTTACAATCAAATATAAAGATCACACATTTTTAGAACACACGTCCGTGTACGACGATGTGTCACTCAGATATGAATTATTCTCGAAGTAAGAGGTCACACAATAAACATTAAGGCAAATTTACAATTATCAAGAACAAAATACATGTATATTGTTGTTAAGTCAAACCGATAAGAACCGCAATAATATTGTATAAGAATTAAAAACTGTCAAAATTATTAAAATTGTAAAATTAAGAATTATATAATAAAATGAAAAGAAAAAGAAAAAAAATTCAATATATAACATATTTCGTTAAAGTTGTTACATTTTCCTCAACTAATAAAACTTTTGTCAAATTAAATTAATAAACTATAAATCTAAAAAGGTTACTATAATACATAAGTCAGGAGAAATTTTCAATCATCGCTGCATAGGTATGATGCAGTTCTTCTGTATCTGAACGTAAATTAAGGCCATTGTTTTGCATGTGTACTTACAAAAAAATATCATGTAGTGAACTTATTTCGTGCATATGCACTTCCAAAAGTGCATAAACCTAATTATCCCTTTAGGATCATAATTTCTTCAACCGACAATCCTTTATATTCATTGGCTTCATTTTTACACAACATTATTTCTGAAAAATCCTCTAAACCTTTCAGTAAAATCGAAAGCATTTTTTAATCGAAGACAATTTTCATCTTACACAGAAGTTATGAGGTAGGCGGTTGGAAACTAATTATACTTTAATTTCTCTTGACGTCATTTCTCTGTTTACTAACATTCCTTTGACAATTGAGAGTGTGGCAAATAGATGGAATTAATATAAAAGAATCAACGACTTTCGGAAAAAGAATTTTTTATAGCACTGGAATTAGTACTTAACTCGACGTATTTCACTTTTAATGGGGAGATATATTAAACAAACAAAACTTTGGCACACCAATGGGATCGTCCTTACTTCCTATTATAGCAGATTTAGTCATGCAAGATTTAGAAACTAAAGCAATAGCGATATTTGACTTTTAATTGCCCTTTTATTTCAGATATGTTGATGATATCGGCTGTCCGTCTGATATGATTGATTTTATTTTGACAACTTTTAATTCGTTTCATCCGAGTTTGCAATTCACCTTGGAAGTAGGAGGCAATAGTATTACTTTTTTAGATGTAACCATTATTAACAACAATAACTGTTTAGAGTTAGATTAGTATCACAAACCAATATTCTCAGGATGATACCTGAACTATTTATCTTCACATCCTATTTCTCATAAAAAAGGTGTCATAATGGGTATGTTGAATAGAGCTACATAAATGCGTTACTTGATAAAGTTACATTTTCTTGTACCAAATTTTTTTCATCATCTTAATCCATTATTAAAGTTACATCACTACTATTGTGATTTAATTTGCTATTTCTTACCAAGTTTTCTTTATCATCTCGATCTATTATTAAAGTTATATCACTATCGTGATTTGATCTGATATTTCCTACCAAGTTTTCTTCATAGTCTCAATTCATTAGTAAAGTTACATTATTACTATCCTTATTTGATTTAATATCTTCTACTAATTTTTGTGAATATGTAAAACAAGGATTAGTCCCATCTTTTAATTTTGTTTTTAATAATTCTCGTTGAAGAATGATGAAAAATTATGATAAATATATATAGAAGTAAAAATTTGATTTATATAACATAATAAAAACATATTTATTACCTCAAATATAATTTTTCCATCTGAATCCTTGATTACATTTTTTCTTAAAATGTCATCCTTGTTAAAACGATCCTCACAAATGAGGAAAATTTTAGATATTTTTATATTCGGATATGCATTTTGGATTAATGCAATTCATTTTTCGCGTTATTTCATGTAACTTGGAATTCGAAAAAGTGATTTCTTACATGTTCGAACGCTATTAGAAGTTAGACAATTAAACAGCATAATGTTATCTAAAAATAAAAAATACTTAAAATTTCGAAATTTTTATCACATGTATGTTTTAAAATTACCGTGCAGTGTTATAAATTATTCTTATTCTTTGTCTTGTTCGTCGTTACTCCTCGTAACAAGCCTTTAGAGATCAATGCGAGCAGATCACGTTTCAACAGAATATACAATATACATGCTTGTTAAAGCTTGTTGTTTAAAGCCGGCCATATTTTCCAAAAATGTTTTCTTTTTGCTGTGTATCGTTGGATGACGATAAAAAAGTGTCTTCAACCTGTCCTTTCCAAAAATGTTGAAATACAACACTCGAATCACGGTGTAATTAATTGTCTGACACTGATCTTATAAAAAAAAAACGCGATAGATTAAATTTTTTAGTTTATTTCTAACTATACAATCTTTTAGGTTTAATATCAATAAGGATAAATTAATCTATTAAAATAAAGCCTAGTATAAAAGCTAGAAAATGATAGACAAAATTATTTTAATAACTTGAGTAGCAAAAATTATAAATATAATCAGTTTTTCTAAGGAAAAGATTCACTGAGCTCTGAGATGACGACTTTCGTGAAGCACAATGAGCTCTCCTTTAAAATTGAATGGAAATAATAGATTTTTGAAGGATAGAATCCATACAGTTTCCTTTTCGGCGATCGCGAACGAAATCGGTGTAATAGAGTATCAGGTTATGTGTACTATTTAGGTCAGACTATTATGCCGTCTAGTGATACGTGTCTGAGCTGCTTCAATTTTGTCACAGCTTTTCGAAGCAAAAATGAGCGAGTGCAATCACTTATTATTCTTACACCGTACTCTATAATAACATCTGATCTTATTCTGTACATGCATGCGTGATCTTTATTTTTATTTTTTATTTTATTATTTTATTCTTGTGATTTTCATATAAGTATATTTACAATTTTCTTTTCTTTTTTTTTATTTTTTCTTTTGTAGATTGTTCATTTTTACAAATATATGTATCAAATTTTTATAAATTTTTGTATATGTATTCTTACGCTCAAGGGGACATTATCAGAGCGTTTAATAAATAACGATTCTCTCTCTCTCTCTCTCTCTCTCTCTCTCTCTCTCTCGCTCGCTCTCTTCCTCCCTCCCTTTATCCCTCCCTCTCTCCTTCCCTTCCCTCCCCCTCTCTCAATATTAATCTCAATCTACGCTTACGTCGGTTTCGTAGGTGTTTCGCAAAAGATCTCTCTCGATTTTCGTTTATACTAGGGACAATGATCCACTGAAATTTACTATTCCGCGAATAAAAATCGAAGAAACGATTAAATAAAGAGAGATGATGTGTTATAACTTATATTTGTGAGGATAGAATTAAATAAAAGGAGACGATTAATATGTGTTCCTTAATATAAAATATATTCTTGCATTACATTTCGTCAGAACCTCTCAAAATATACGTACATACATAAAGAGCAAACTCAAAACTAAAACTTATTCTCGGCAACGGAGTGTCACCACTTCAAAAATAATTAACGTGTGGGGTAAATCAATTTTAACCAATGAACGAACGATATAACAATCTGCCATGCTTATTGAGATACAGATTATGTGATAATTATTTGGTATAGAATATAATTATTTTTATAACGAAAAAGATAACTAATCATCAATTTGACAAACTATTATTACTATTATTATTACTATTATTATTGTTGTTATATAAACGTTCGTATTTCAATAGTTGCTGCTGTACTGATACTGTACTGATGGATTGTATTGCATTTGTCTTTCACGCTACTTCGCGCAGCCAACGCGGTATGAGACCAATTGTATAGGACTCACAAATAAAGAAGTTTTCGTTTATATTTGAAAAATGGATTTTTGAAACATAATTATCATATACATCATCGTTTTCAGCGTAAAATGCTCTTTAATTTTAGTTACATAAATGTTAACAAATTTTGAAAATAGAGGTGATGGTGAGGGTATACAATAAATAATTTATTTAAAAATTTTTTTTTTATTACAATTCTATAGTACTTATGAAGCCATTCAATTTTTAATCTGGAAATTTTTTCTGTCCCTTATAGTTTCGACGATATTCGCTACAAAAGAAAAAAACCGATTTTTTTCAAAGTGGTGTTTCACTCTAAAACTGAAATTCCGCACAAACAAAAAATAGTTTTATGTTGTGGATGAACTACTCTACTTGCATACCAAGTTTCAGAATTTTTTAAATTTTTGAATTGCCTAACCTCCTTGTCAGATCTGTGAAGTATTAAATTCTGATTTCCTTCTGAAATATTCTCTTCGACTGGAGCTTGAGTATTTTGCACAGTATGATCATCTTCCTGGACTTGTGCCTATTTGGGGTGTGCTTGTAATTCTAGTTGGTGTTCTAGAATATCATCTGGTACTGGGTATCGCCCTAATTACTGGACAAATTTCCTTTCAGATTTTTCCTTAAAAATTCTACTCAGGCATAGTTGATTAATGTCTTTTAATATAGTGTCCTTCGTCCAATTGTATCATGTAATGCAGCTGATCTAACTTCTTCGTAATTATTCTAAATTTTTATCGTTGAGTTCCACTCGAGACTGTACTCTGTCTCCTACGCTTAGTTGCCTTGTACAAAATGTCTGAGCTTCTGCACAGAGAACGCAGTAAATCCAGACTGTTCGAATTTGTCTACTTAGATAGAGTTCTTGGGCTTTTACCACAATATAGCGATATGGCTCGGAAACGATATACAGAAAATTTTCTATCTTTGAAGTTATTGTACCTGGTTTATGTTCCATTGCTCTTAACTCCTTCTTGAGAATCTGAATGTATCTTTCTGCAAGATTAGTAGCTGTCCCAGAGCGATGAATTTTAAAAAATGCTGTTTTTTTGATAAAATGAATAAATTCTTCACTCTTGAATATTGATGCATTATCGAATACTAGGACTTCAAATGTTCCATGTGAAAATGTTCTCCAAAAAACGGATGGTTAAGGCGGATGTTGCATCTCCTTTTGTCATTCTGACCTCCAACTTTAAATTTATTAAAAGGTCAATCGGAAAGTTCCGTCCATCTAGCGGCGAGTAGTTTTACCAGGTGTACAAGTATGAAATGCGGATTTGAGAAAACAGATGGCGCATCAATGCAGTGTGTGGTATAAAGATTTGACTGTTATGTCATTTTGAAGTGCCATCAACAAGTGTCAGACGCGCACGATAAATTGAAAAAGTGTTTACATAGTGTTGTGTTGCTGTGTTCGATATGTCGAAATTTATACCAAACAAAGAGCATTCGCGGACAGCATTAATTTTTTGTTTTCATTTGAAGAAAACTGCTGCTGAATCATACCGATTACTTCGAGAAGCTTATGGTGAACATGCTCCATTGCAAGATACGTGTGAACGGCGTTTTAAAAGTGGTGACTTCGATGTTGCAGACAAGGAACACGGAAAACCGCTAAAAAGGTACGAAGATGTGGAATTGCAAGCATTGTTGGACGAAGATGATTCACAAACACAAAAACAATTCGCAGAGCAATTGAGCGTTAGTCAACAAGCTGTTTCCAATCGCCTATGAGAGATGGGAAAGATTCAGAAGACCGGAAGATGGGTACCGCATGAGTTGGACGGCAGGCAGATGGAGAGGCGCAAAAACACATGTGAAATTTTGCTTGCACGATACAAAAGGAAGTTGTTTTTGCATCGTATCGTTAGCGGGGATGAAAAGTGGATTTATTTTGAGAATCCCAAGCGCAAAAAAATGGGGTAGACCCAGACGCACCATCCACATCGACCGCAAGACCGAATCGCTTTGGCAGAAAGACGATGTTCTGTGTTTGGTGGGACCAAACGGGTGTGGTCTATTATGAGCTGTTAAAACCTGGTGAAACGGTTAATGCTGGACGCTACCAACAACAATTGATCGATTTGAACCGTTCGTTGCTTGAAAAAAGACCAGAATACCAAAAGAGACAACACAAAGTCATGTTTCTTCATGACAATGCTCCATATCACATACGGCAAAACCGGTTCGCAACACGTTGGAAGCACTCAGCTGGGAAGTTCTACCCCATGCGGCTTACTCACCAGACTTGGCTCCTTCCGATTACCACTTGTTTGCATCGATGGATCACGCACTTGCTGAGCAGCGCTTTGGTTCGTACGAAGATGTGAAAAAATGGCTCGATGAATGGTTCGCGGCAAAGGGGGAAGATTTTTACTGGCATGGTATCCACAAATTGCCCGAAAGATGGGAAAAACGTGTAACTAGCAATGGAGCATATTTTCAATAAAGCTCTTTTTATCATTCTCCTGAATTTAACGTGTTTTTTTTTTAAATCCGCATTTCATACTTGTACACCTGGTAGCTAGAACTGTCGATAACTCTAATGTCTAAACCAAGCTTAAATTTTTAGTTTTACCATCTGTCAATAAAATTCAGTATATAAAAGTATACGTTTGTATTAATAACATTGCTTTTTACTGCATCGAAAATGTCGACATTTGAGCCAAATAAGCGTTATTTGCGGGAAATGTTAATCTTTTGCTTCAAATGGAAGAAAACTACAGCTGAAGCTCATCGAATGCTTGTAGAAGTTTATGGTGATAGTGCTTCTTCCGATAAAACATGCAGAGAATGGTTTCGTCGCTTTAAAAGTGGTGATTTTGTGTGGAGGACAAAGAGCGTTCTGGACGGCCAACAGCATTTGAAGACGAAGAATTGCAGGCATTGGTAGATGAAGGCCCATATCAAAACGCAAAAATAACTTGCAGAAATAACTTAAGAAGCATTGTGCTCAATCTGTTATTTCTGATCGTTTAAAAGCCTTGGGAAAGGTCTACAAAGAAGGAAAATGGGTCCCATATAAACTGAGTCAAGAGACATCGAAAAGCGAAAAACTATCTGCGAAATTCTGCTTGCTAGGCAATAAAGAAAGGGAATTTTGCACCGAATTGTGACTAGCGATGAAAAGTGGATCTGTTTCGATAATCCCAAACACCGAAAAACCATTTGCGATCCAGGTCCACCATCGACATCGACGTCAAAGCGGAATATTCACGGAAAGAAGGCAATGCTTTGTATTGGGATCAGAAGGGTGTAGTGTACCACGAGCTGTTGAAATCTGATCAAACAGTCACAGGGGATCTCTACTGAAAACAAATTATCCGTTTGAGCCGAGCATTGCATAGAAAACGACTAGAATATGAAACGAGATAGCATAAAGTGATTTTGCTTCATGATAACGCTCGGCCTCACATCATAAAACTTGTCAAGGAAACATTAGAAGCATTTCACTGGGAAGTGCTATCCCATGCGGCTTATTCACCAGACTGTGCCCCTTCCAGAGTAGCACTTGCAAAGGAACACTTCAATTCTTATGAAGACGTCGAAAAATGAGTCTCTGAGTGGATGGCCTCCAAAGATGAGTCATTCTTTCGCCGCGGAATTCGCTTACTGCCCGAAAGATGGGAAAAAGTCATCGCTAACGATGGACAATATTTTGATTGAGGTACTTTTTCATTTTATTTTTTAAATAAAATCATACTTTTTGCAAAAAAACGGACGGAACTTTCCGATTGACTTAATAGCATCTACGAGGATGAAAAATTGATGTCCTTGGAACGATTCTGCAATAGTCTATGTAAATTCGTTGAAAGTTGGCTTCCGGATCTTCCTAATGGTGAAGTGCGACTTTCTGAGGATTACTTTGATCCTTTGCACTCTGGACATGAGAGCATCACTTTTTCAATGTTTTTATCGATGTTATGCCAGTAACAATATCGTCTACTTAAATTTTTCATTTTAAAAGTACCAAGATGAATATATTGTAGCTCCTTTAAGATTTCCGGATGTAACGAAGCAAGTATGAAGACTCGTTGATCTCTGAAAATAATACCATTATGCAGATTGTAGAGTGGATCATAACTTTTCCCAGATGTCAGATCTTTTAGTTTTAAGAGTTCTTCATCTTTTGCAGTTTTTTCTGCGATGGTTTTGCTAGTGATGACTACGGTGGAAATTTGATTATTTATTTGGTTATTGATTTCCTCATCTTCGGGTGTTTGCGATGAATCGTCGGATTTCTAATCAAACCGACCAGTGGTATTTATTGATGTATTTCAAAAAATTCCCTAGCCTAATCAGATTCTGATGGTTATCTCAGAAGTATTCGGATTAGATCGAATAAATCGTGAGAATGCAATGAGCACGAATTTGCGTGATGTAATAAAAAGAATGCGTAAAAACAAACAGGTATGTACGTTAACTATTATTATAATAATTAATATTATGTATTTTATTCTAAAATATATATCAATAATAGAAATATATACAGTTTAGTAAAAGAAGTCTGGAAAAGCAAAATATAACCTCACTGTATTAACTTTTAATTATAACTTAATTATAACTTAAAGGGTATTAACAATTATATATATTATATTCTTGAAGCTTCCACGGATACTTTCTGTATAAAAGTTATGCGTTTCGCGAGTTTTCTCCGTGTCCAAATACTTTGTGTCCTTCCTAGATGTTCTTGTCTCTAAGAAAGCTGACGGTACCTTAGGCCATCAAGTGTATAGAAAACCAACACACACAGATAGATACCTACATGCCGAGCACCACCACCCATTACAGAAACAGTCTGCAATCAACTCACTTGTACATACAGCTTTCTCCATCTCTGATTGATTCTGAAAGAACATCTACAGACAGAACTCAACCACTTAAAACTAGCCTTGCAGAAAAACGGACACAACAAAAAAGACATAATTAAAACTATCTAATAAACATGCAAATAAGACAACAGTCTCGGACACACAACCAGATGATAAGATTCTATCCATTCTCCCATACGTCAAAGGAACAACAGATCAGATTGGCAGGATATTAAACAAACACAATATCCGAACTATCTTTAAATCACCCAAAAAGATAGGACAAATCTTAAGAAATCCTAAAGATCAAAGACCTCCACTCAGCTCCGCAGGAGTATACAAAATACCTTGTTCCTGTGGGCAAGTATACTTTGGAAAAACCGGGAGAATGGTCAACCTACGAATAAAAGAACACCAACGTGATGTCAGGCTAAAACATGTCACGCAGTCAGCATTATCAGAACACAATATCGAAACGGGACATCAAATACTGTTTGATAAAACGACCACAATAGCGAACATTACTTTATACTTTCCAAGGAAGTGTAGAGAAACCATAGAGATCCTAACCACAGAAGCCACAGAAACATCCTAACAATCTAAATAGAGATAATGGCTACAACATAAATAAGATGTGGAAGGCCATTCTCCCGGTTATTGAGGACTGATCGATTCCTCCTCTCCTCTTTCTCCCCTCCCCCCTCACCCACAATTCTCTTCTTTTCCCCCCACCACTCCAACAAGTAGCGTATAAAAAGGAACGGCCCAGAGGAACAGCTCAGTATCAGGCTGCTCTTCGCCCTGATGAAGTGGACTGCAAGGTTCACGAAACGTTGGCATTTCAAGAATAAATTTGGACACGGAGAAAACCCGCGAAACGCATAACTTTTATACAATTATATATATTATTATATTTATTATTATTACATATTATTATTATATTTATTATTATTACATATTATTATATTTTACAGAAAACTGTTGAAGCCTTATTTGTTAGATTAATTCAAAATGTTATTTGTATCGTTTTTCATCAATTTGTACTAAATATTGCAATAACAATGTATTTATATCTTATTGGATCAATATAAATTATTAAAATAAATATAGGAAACTTATAAGGATGGACATATTTGTCTTATGGAATATGATTATATTTTTTTTTTAATAATGAAGATAATGAAAAAGATGATTGGCAAATGTACCATGTTAGAGAATTACACTTGAAAATTAATATAAGAACATTGTCCTTCTCTTTGTATTCTGTCACAGATAATAATAAAATGTTTATCTATTATTTATTTAAATTTTGTGCCGAATACTATTTACACAGGACAAAGTAATCACTGCATATGAGTCTATATTAACATACTTGCAACAATGTTAACACACAAGGTATCAATCATGAAACTTTATCCCTAGGATAGAAAGTGAAAAATTTCTCCATTAATTTCAATGATAAAAATTTTCACTTTTCACTTTCCAGTCATCTTCTTCATCATCCCCGTTATTAAAAAAAATATTCTATAAGACAAATATATCTATCTTTATAGGTTTCTTATGTTTATTAGTATTTTGTATGAATATACAATAAAATGTAATAAATACGTTGTTATTGCAATATCTAGTATAAATTGATGAAAAACGATACAAATAACATTTTGGCTAATCTAACAAATAAAGTTTCACTAGTTTTCTGTAAAATATAATAATATGTATAATAAATATAATAATATAATTATTGTTTAAGTTATAATTAAAAGTTATAATTAATAATTATAACTTAGAGTTATAAGTAAAAGTTAATACAGTGAGGTTATATTTAGCTTTTCTAGACTTTTTTTCTAAACTGTATATATTTCTATTATTGACATATTGTATATATTGTATATCATATATATATGTATATTTTAGAATAAAATACACAATATTAATTATTAGAATAATAGTTAAATGTACCTATTTGTTTTTACGCACTCTTTTTATTAAATTTACATCATGTAAATTCGTGCGCATTGCACTTTTCACAATCTATTCGATCTAATCTGATTACTTCATCATCAGACAATCATCAAAATCTGATTAGACTAGGGAATTTTTTGAAATGCATCAATGAGTACCACTGGTTGGTCGAATTGGAAATCCGACGATTCGTCGTATCGTAACCACCCTTCGTCTTGTATAATTGGATTGTCTTTCAATGACGTCCATGACAAGTATTCCACGTTGTAATGATCTTCAGCTTTACAATGCTCTACTTTATAATTGAAATTGCTTATGAACGTTGCGTAGTAATCGTGCAGAAGTGATAGCAGGAAATTTGATATCATGATGGAAAATTCTGGTTAGAGGACGATTATCCGAAATTAATGCGAACGATCCATATACGAGTACATATCGGTGGAATTTCTGGATTGAAAAAATAATATCAACTGGCTGTAATTCTGTTCGGCCGAAGTAAGAGAACGCAATTTTTCAGTGTTATCGATGATATATAATAGCACTTCTGCAATTCCTGTTGGATTAGCGTCACATGCTACTGTGACTGGAAGAGATGGATCGTACGGCATTAGCATGCGATCGCTAGCAATTTCTTTAGTTTGATAAATGCTACTTCGCAGTTGGATAACCAATAAAATTTCTTTTTTTTTTTTGCAGTAATTCCCGGATTGAGTATGTAATTGTCGATACGTTTGGAATAAACCTGGAATAGTACATAATTAATCCTAGAAGCTTCTTCACATCTTCGGTATTTTTAGGTCTAGGTGCTTCCAGAATTGCTTCAACCTTATTTGGACATTTATTTTTTTTATGACAAATCCTAAATAAAAAATTTTCTGTTCGGAAAAGTCGACATTTCTTCTTATTCTATAAATGTAATTATATAATTATTATATAAATATAAGTATATTAATTATTATATAAATGTAAGTATATTTCCTAAGTCCAGGCAAGCAATAAGCCGATCCTTGCATTCTGTGTACGTTGATCCAATTACAATAATATCGTCGAAATAGATAGTGACCTTCGAGGTCACTTAGTATTTGATTTAAGATCCTATAGAATTCGCTTGGAGTTTTAGTTCTAAAAGATAGTCATTCATCTTATAGGTACCTCGGTGAGTCGATATGGTTTGTATGATCTTGCTCTCCTCATCAACTGCTACATGCAGATATGCTTTAAATAAATCAAGTGTACAGAAAAATCCTGCATTTCGGAGATTTTTAAATATTTAAAATTTCGATCCTTGGAATTGGATAATGAGCTCCTTTTAGTTGATTCACTGCAATTTTATAGTCGACACATAATCAAACAGAACCATCTGACTTTGGAATAACCACTAAGGGTAATTTCTAATCGACATAATCAATTTTTGAAATGATATCTTGTGTTTCTAATGTGTCCAATTCTGTATTGACTTTATCTCGGAGAGCAAATGGAATATCACGAGCTTTCAGGAATACAGGCTCTGCTTTTTCACGTAGTTTTAAAGAGCATATGAAATTTGGAATGCATTCAACTTTTGGTTCGAAAATATCATTGAATTGTTGTAAGATTATTTACGTCTTTATGCACATTCAGGAAATGAATAGATTCTGGATATATTAATTCTAAGGAATAAACTCTATCTATAATACAATAGATCAAATAAATTAATTTTTAGATGACGATCCATGTCCTCTAATGGAATACCTATTTGGACAATGAACATAATTTCTTTCAATTTACAAGGAGATGACACGAACTGCGAAATACGAATTGGAATGTAACCTATATCATTCGAAAGGCGGTATCGAGAGTGTAAAAAATGTAAAAAGATTTGAGTGCATGGACTCTCGTTTAAGAGAAATTTTCATGTAAAGTTGAGCAATCGGCCTGCTGCGCGGTAAGTACTGTGAATAAGTAGGGGTAAAGCAAGAAAGCGCGGTGGCTGAGAGGCCTAAGACGCGCATACTACTTTTACATCTGACGAAGAGAGTTCGGGACCATGCAGTATCAAATTTTTTTTTATTTCATCAAAAAACGTCATTTTATATATTTATTTACGTTTATTTATTTATAAAATTCAAACATTGCCATTGTTACGTCCCGAATTGAGGTTTTTATTTCTCGATTTTATATTTCCTGTTTTGGGATCAATGCATTTAAGCAATTTACCCGGGGTTTGGAGATCAAGTTGTGCGATTAGGATTGTTCGGTGGGGAGAGTGGGATAATTGCTTGGTAGGGTAACCTTGAATCCGGTGCCGAAAAGCTCACGAAGCTTATAGGCGAGTTTACGTGGATCACCCTTTTGAATATTTCGATAATCAGGGAATAGAAGAGTGATCTCCAACGGTTGGAGGGAATATCCGCTTTCGTTAGGTGGGCTTACCGGTTTTTTTTATCTAATAATTGTGCCAATTTCTGGAAATAGGGGAAAGGATCGTGGTTTGAATTAATAGCTGATTTGACTTGATACCTCAATCTCTTCTCCTGTTGTCTATGTCCGCCTTTAGTAGGCATGGAGGTAACGCGAAAGAATTATCGTTGTTCCGAAGGAGTGTCGCAAAACGGGGGCCACGCTATTGGCAGCGACAGTCGTGACAACCCTTCGGATTTTGACTCTCTTTTGAGGAACTGTTATTAGACGAGGGGCCACGCTATTGGCAGCGACTGGTCACAACGATTCCTCAAAATAATGAATTCTCCGTAGAACAGTATTAGACGAGGTCCACGCTATTGGCAGCGACAGTCACAACAGATTCTCGGATATTCGTATACCTTAATGAATTTGAAATAGAGCAGAGATCTAGGCTTCAGTCGAATTGTTTTAGTATAGTCGTTTAATAAAGAAAAAATGGTTACAATATAGGAATAAGTTCCGGAGATTAGCGCGGGGATAGCTCTTACCCACTTCCAAAATAGTTTTCTACCTTCGCTCGTAGTTTTCCTCTCTCTGCTCGTTTCTGCCTTCGGCAGCTCCTTTTATACTTAAAAATGAGTATGGGAGTGTCCTTTCAGGACCAATCAGTACTCCTTAGAATTTGATAGGACCTATACCCGCGCTTGTTTCCTTAAGGCAGCAGGGCTCCGCGCAAGCCCCACTCCCGGCACTACGAGTCTAGTTTTATCTTAATAACGAGAGTCTTAATAATTTATAAAGATTCGATCTTACTTAACTAATATCCTTATGCGAGGCGAAGTGTGATGATATAATATATTCTAGATTATATTAATAATACATATTTTAAACTGCTACCGTCAAAATATATATTATAACTTCGTAATTCTTGGATAGATTTTAGTTCCATTAGAAATAAAAGGAAAAAATAAAAGATATTCATCCTCGCAGTTGGAAGGGCTTAATTTTTACCATGTACTATTACTTAATTATTAGGCATATATACTATTGTTTAACATTTTTCTGGAAAAAGGCTCTCAACGGAAAAGATTGTCGGTTAGGTATTTTTTGTCTATGTGACGCATAAGGTGTATGAGCGTGAGCTATCTGTTCGTTTTGAATGTTCACAAAAAAAGGAACTGAATAAGGCCCTCCTATAAAAGGGACGGAAACCCTAAAAATGGAATACTAAATTAGAGATAAGATAAATCATATATTTATAATAAAGAGATAGAGGGTTTTATCGGGATGTAACATCATACAATATTGTAAATTAAAATTTATATTAAAACATTGGAAACACAAATGAATCGTACGTCATGAACATTTTATAAAATAATATTTTGTTTTATATTTATTTTTTTATTCATCATTGTCATTATTATAAAATTTGGACATTGCCATACAATGTTGTGGGTGAAAATTAATGTAAAAGCATTGGAAACATAAGTGAGCCGCACACCACGAACATTTAATGAAACAATAATTCGTGTTACACAAATTACATTTCAAGTTATGTAGATTTGCAGGAATTGATTAATATTATAAAAAATTTCGCGTTCATTTGCCAACTTTGACGCGTACCATGCAAATAGGATCATGTTTTTAAATTTTAAAGCGCATAATAAATAATGAGTTAATGATTGAATTCTTATTGCATCATATCGCGAATTTAATTCTATTTTTTCTCTGATCGGTGTGCACTTTAGAGGTATAATTTGCAAATTACATGTTGGCTTATTATCATTATTTATAAAAATGTCATTATACATGTGAATGTTCTTTTGTCCTCCCCAAGAATCAACAATTAATAAAAAAGGATTGTTGCCTAACATTTTAATACAATTTTTAAATACTGTTCATACAAATATGAAGTCAGTTTACCTAATTTTGAGCAAACAACATTTTTGCGTAATTTTTAAAGTTCATCGACTTCTTCTATAACGCGTACTCCAAATGTATCTCCCGATTCTTGTAAACATACAAACACTTTATCTAATAATATTCCAGATTTTATTAAGGAGTATTGAGCAGTGTACGAATGTGTTATTTTATTTATATAAAGTTCGAGTTTCTTTCTTTTCACATGTATGCGTATATGTTCTTGAAACATTAATTTGATATACATCCGGTTTGATCCGTATTAATAATAAAATCAGAGTTATAGTCGATTGAAATTGACTGTATCAAAATTTAAAATTGTATTGCAGGCTTCATAATATTTTCTAGTGATTTAATTTCTTTTTCGGATAAATACCGTATAACGCGACAATTTGAAATCTTATAATCTTTTATAAAATTAGTTAGCCACCTTGAGGCGATGCTACAAAACGAAAAGCGCACTTATTTTCGTTTTTTGCACATTTCGGAATGGAATATTCTGCTGCAGCAGCTATAGCCCATTGTTGTAATTGCTTGTCGTCTTGTTACTAATTGCTTCTGTTCTCGTGCTTCGGTAAATCGATCACGTACATTTTTTTTATAATGCCACTTTTATCTAAAAATGAGCCATCTACGAGGTCTGGCTATTAAATAACGAGACTGCGCGCGCAGAAGGCGTCCTAGAGGGGTAGGGTGGGAAACGAATGCAGCGTTGGATAGCTGGAAGTGTCTACTATTCCAGTACGAAAACACGTTTTTGTCGCAGTAGTAGTATTTTTTCTATAGAG
>NW_017304155.1:235110-248359 GCF_001594115.1 Trachymyrmex septentrionalis | reverse complement strand
AATCGGCGGAGCTCCTAAATGCTCTTACAAAAGAAGACTTCCAGCATTGCTTTGACCAATGGAAAAAACGAATGGAACGGTGTGTGGCGAGGGGAGGGGAGTACATTGAAGGGGAGCATTCAATTGTAGAATAATTTTTAAAATAAAACTCTTTTTCATAAGCAGTCTCGTTATTTAATAGCCAGACCTCGTATTAATATTTTTTTCTTAAAACGTGCAATATCACTGTTATGATGTAAATGTTGTTTAAATCGCTTCTGTAAATATTTGAAACTCCACTTTGGATTTTCATTTGCAGTCATGATAATTTTTAATTTAACTTCGAAAGGCACTCTGTGATATTTAGCAATTTTTTCAGATGGCACATATTCTTCATCATTTGTTGATGATGTAGCTTTCTCAACATCCAGTTGTTCTTCTACATTTTCTTATGCTTCGTCAGGCGAAAAATATTCCACATCCTCGTAAAATCTATATTTTCCCAACATTTTTATAAAATCTTCGAACATTTTTCCAGCAATCTTTTTAGCGAATTTTGTAAATTGTTTAAGTGGATCAGCATAGATCAGATCAAATTGTAACAACATATTTATAAAAATATTTAATATTCCCATATTATATTTTTTGTATAATATGTTTAAAATATACAAAATATTTACCTTTAAAGTATTGTATACGATATTAGTTAAATCTTCTTTTGAAATGTCAGATTTTGACAGTGTTTTAATTTGTTCTACTAAGAATGGATCCATTTTTACAATATACAATGTCAGTGTATCGAAATAAACAAACAAGAGTTGAGAGACTTTCTCATCGATCAGTATTTATGAGAAAACTAACTCGAGAGAACCCTACATAATTCTAATGGTTTTTTAAGTGCGCATGCGCGCATGAGAGAGCAGGTGTCTATACTTGATCTAGAACCTTGTAACGCGATTATTTTATAAAATGTTCGTGACGTACGACTCGTTTATGTTTTCAATGTTTTAATATAAATTTTAATTTACAATATTGTACGACAATGTTCGAATTTTATAAATAAATAAACGTAAATAAATATATAAAATGACGTTTTTTGATGAAATAAAAAAAATTTGTTACTGCATGGTCTCGAACTCTCTTCGTCAAATGTAAAAGTAGTACGCGCGCCTTAGACCTCTCGGCCATCACGCTTCTTGCTTTACTTCTACTTATTCATATTACTTACCGCGCAGCAGGCAATTGCTCAACTTCACATGCAAATTTCTCTTAAACGCCCATGCACCCAAACCCTTTTATACTTTTTACACTCTCGACCTCGCTTTTCGAATGGTATAGATTACATTCCAATTCGTATTTCGCAGTTCGTGCCATCTCCTTGTTAGACGTTTTGCATTCAATTGGGACTTCTGTAACACCCAATAATTGAAAAATTTCTCTTGTGTATGAATGAAATTGAATGTTTGAGTGCATCGGTATTGACAATTTTAAAGCATTATGGTAACTTTTTGATAAGAGAGTAAACCCTGCTCCTGAATCTACTTCAAATCTTTGGACTTTCCCATGGTTATGTCCGCGTAGAATTTCTTTATATCCTTTGATTTTACAAGTGATTTCTCATAAATCATCTATAATGATAATATCAACTATTACCATTGATGCCATAGAAATCTTGAATGTTAATATCGTTCAAATTCTTATTATCTTCCTGAATTTCTGTACCAAGCATGAGTCCGTTGTACTTTCTGCTTTCATTAACGTTGAAATACATACTTTTTCAACATGATCTGTCTTATTGACATTTTATTTTATTGAAATTGACGCGATAATCTTGAATTTTATGATTATTGCGTCCGCAACGAATGCATACATTCTAATCCTAGAACGCGATAATTGATTCTGCTTTTTGAACATGGCCGATTATTTAGACGACTTTTACCTGGATTATCCTAATTATTTGACCTGCTTGTTCGTTTACTTGCTTTATCTCGAGATTTTGAAATACGACACACATTTTCAATTGACGCCTTTTTTCCTGTTGATGTTCCTGATATTTCATGGTTATCCAAGTTTCGTTGCTTCCAGGGCATAGGCAGTCTCGACCGTTTTTTTAAAGTCAAATCAGTTGCCTGCTTCTTCCAAATTGTTGCATCACGAATGAATTGAGCACGTAAAAAGATGCAACAGATCTTCTACATTTATAGTTAAATTCGCAAATAACGATAAATTTCCTCAGTTCAGCGATATATGCTGCGATATTATATTCTCTGATTTCTGCACACATGAGAAGAAGCAATGCTGCTGTACCACAACATTTGGTTGTAGACAGGATAAATAGGTTTCCAAAAGTTCCATTAATTGCTCGTACGTTTTGTCGGTCAGCAAATTCGGTGCAGTTAATAATTCATAATATTTTGAACCATGCAATGTAGTAAGACTTTGGCACAAGTATTTTTATCTTCAAATACATTTTTCAATCTGAGGTAATTTTCTAATCGTTGCTTGTAATGCGAAAAGTCTTCTTTATCTGGATCAAAGCTTCCGAAATTTGATACGAGGTTAACGTTATTTATTGAAAATTGAATTACCTGTTGTACAGTTTGACCTGTTGTACAGTCAAGACAAGCAGTTAAGATTTTCATGAGTTCTTGGAATTGTGTTGCATTCATTTTATCAACGATTGAATTAGGAATTGAAAATTATATGTGCTGTAATGGCTGAACTGGCACGCCGAAATGAGGTTCCGAAATCGGATCTGAAAATCTTCTTGTTTGTAATTATAGCATTGAATTCATAGAATTGAATTGTTCACCTCGTCGCCCATTATACATTAAGTCAAGTAAGAGCGTGGTCGACCTTACTCAAAGCTAATAAAAGATATCGCCCTAAATCTATCATGAATCTATAGAGGGCACCTTTGTTCTTGATGCACTATCAAGGAAGATTCAGTTGTCATTGAACTTTCTTAAGAGAATCACATTAAGCGCCATGAGTATCAAATACACATCACGCTATGAAGCTGTGTTCCTCTGCACTCACCCGAAAGGTCCAAAAATGTCACAATTAGCGGCTGCTAAATACTATATATGAAAAAGTCGAAATCATTCGTACAGAAGTGGGTGCAGCGATATAATGTGGCAAAAAATGTCAATGATTTACCGGAACGTGGCTCGATATGCAAAGTGGACAAAAAAGACTATAAAAAAATAGTGAATCTGTTTTCGCGGAATCCTGGCTTAACACTGCGTCAAGGACAAGCAAAATTGAAGCAGAAAGGTTTAGATATATCGTATGAAACTATTCGAATCTATCTCAAGGCTAATAACATGAAATGGTGCAACACAGTGAAGAAACCTCTATTGAATGAAAAACATGTGACGAAGCGACTCACTTGGGCGTGCGAGAACATTGATCGAGACTTTAGCAACGTAATTTTTACTGACGAATGTTCCATATGGGCACGTTGTACCCTCAAACGAGCCTGGTCAACTTCCAGAAATAAAATTGTCGAGCGGACCGTTAAACATGGAGTAAAGGCGCATCTTTGGGGCTGCTTTTCAAAGCAAGGTTTCGGCATTTTGTACTTGTTTACTTGCAACTTGAACGCCGAGAAAATGCTCGAAATCTACAAAAAGGCTTTGTTACCGTCTGCCGAACGTTGGTTCATCAACAAAAATGAGGATTGGATTCTGCAGGAGGACAACGATCCCAAACACCGCAGCAAGCTCTGTACCGAGTGGAAACAGCAATCTGGCATAGTTACACTGGATTGGCCGTCGCAGTCGCCCGACGCAAATCCTATGGAAAATGTGTGGGCATACATTAAGCACAAGCTTCGTGAAAAACGCACTTACACTTTAAAGCAGCTATCTCGCGAGATTCGACGGATTTGGAGAACCTTAGAATATGCCGTTAATTTGGTCGAAAGCATGCCTCGAAGATGCCAGGCAATTATCGATGCCGATGGTAACTGGTCGCATTACTAATGTAATTGCATCTTTGATTTGATCGAGCACTATACATATATGCATATAAAAATTTTATTTAATACATTTTTTATAAATTAACTCGACCATCCTCTTACTTGACTTACTGTAACTTATATTTAGGAGGATAGAATTAAGTAAAAGAGACGATTAACATGTTCCTTGATATAAAATATATTCTTCCATTACGTTGCGTCAAAATCTCTCAAAAACATACATAGAGAGCAAATTCAAAACTAAAACTCATTCTCGAAAACTGCAACAGCAGTGTCGCCACTTCAAAAATAACTTAACGTGGGGTAAATCAATTTTAACCAATGAACGAACAGATGTAACAGGATGACCATGGAGTATAGAGAATAAGAGACCGAACTTATATAGATGAGGCCGTCAAAAAGCATGGTCAAAAATGGTCATCTGAATTTCGATCGAGATGTCGCTTTCGTTCCACGACACCGTTCTCGCAATTTGCATAGATCATACCAATTTTACATATAGAATGCTCCATTCTTCAGGCAGTTTTAATGACAATTTATATCTTCTTGTTACTGTCAGAACATGAATAACGTCTCTATTTGTAGGTTATGTGTGTTCGGTTGTGTTTGCGTAAGCGTATATGAAAGAAGTTTTGCAATTCGAATGCCGCCTACTGAGCACCGTCAACACTAATTCAGAAACCTGATTTTGACCACATTTTTCAAAGCCTAGTTTGGCCTCTCATTCTCTATACTCCATGAGGATAACGCTGTATTAATTTTCGCGGATTATACTAATGTCACAATATAACTACATACAGTAGCGACAGTACGAGCAAATGAAGGATTCAGTTTTGTTCTGCGCATGCGTTGGCTGTAAAGCCAAGGATATGGCGGACTGTCATAGCATTAAAACTGGTGATGATTGAGACACAATAAACTACGATTGAGAGCTGAGTGAATATTATGTATAATCACACATATTAACATGAATAAAATAAGTGGAATCTCTTGTACTTTAGGGTATCGAATTGATTCTTATCCACTCTATTCTCTGAATCTATAATAGAATAGAATGAGAAATCATTATAGTCTAATTTTGTAATTTTGCACAAAAAATTTTTTTTTTCATTTTTGTATGCGGCAACTACTAAATTTTTCACTCGCTTTAAACGATTACCGTACGTGAATAATGCGTTAATTCTGGCTGAAATTTGATTTAAAAGGATTTGAAGAGTGATACTTTCCAGGTGTCATCATTAAATGGATTGTGGCACCATCTTATAAAGATTTACCAGACTTGTCGAAACACCCTCATTACAATAATTAAGTAAATATAATTTTTCATTGTTTTATCATTTTCTCTATCCTTATCCTATATCCTAGGCACAAATTTGAATACATGTCCAAAACTGGAGCATAAAACGTCTTAAAGATTTATGTTATGGCGTTATGTTAAAGAGATCTTAAAGACATTTTATGTCCCAATTTTAAACTTTGTGTTATCTGAAATTGTTAATAAATTGTTGACTTACAAATATCATATTTCACATACTGTTTTATGATTTCATTTGATTTATTCCAGAAATATATTGAAATTATAAACAAAAAATAGATCTATATTAATATATACAGTGGTATGTCTAAAATTATAAATATAATATATTAGGTGTAGTAAAAAGAAATCTATTATTTTTCCAATAGATGGCTTTAGTAATCTGTATCTCGCGTTGTATAAGTGCGATCAGGTTATGCCAAATGGCGTTAGAAAGATAAGATTTCGTACTAAAAAAACTTCTCGGACAGTTTTGTGATTGCTTGAGTCAGTATTGTTTGAGCGCGTGTCAAAGATGGACACCAACAAAGAGAAAATACGCCATATTTTACAGTTTTTCTTCGATAAAGGCGAAAACGCAAGCCAGGCGGCTGAAAATGTGAATAGTGTTTATGGTCCTGATACTGTAACAGTCAATATCGCGCAATTTTGGTTTCGTCGATTCCGTTCCGGTAATTTTGATGTCAAAGATGCACCACGCTCTGGAAGGCCAATTGTTAAAAATGTCGATAAAATAATGGAAATCGTCGAGTCCGACCGTCATGTAAGCACTGTTTCGATTGCCCAGGAGCTAAACATTGCACAAAAAACCGTTTGGAACCATTTAAATAAGGCTGGATACAAAAAGAAGCTCGATGTATGGGTGCCACACGAGTTAACGCAAAAAAACCTCATGGATCGAATTTCCATCTGCGAATCGCTGCTGAATCGCAACAAAATCGACCCATTTCTGAAGCGAATGGTTACTGGTGATGAAAAGTGGGTCACTTACGACAACGTCAAGCGAAAACGGTCGTGGTCGAATCGCGATGAGCCGGCGCAAACGGTGGCCAAGCCAGGATTGACGATCAGGAAGGTTTTGCTGTGTGTTTGGTGGGATTGGCAGGGAATCATCTACTATGAGCTGCTCCCCTACGGCCAAACTCTTAATTCGGACCTGTACTGTCAACAATTGGACCGTCTGAAAGAAGCAATCGCCCAGAAGCGGCCAGCTTTGGCCAATAGGAGAGGAATTGTGTTCCATCAAGACAACGCCAGGCCACACACATCGATAGTGACTCGCCAGAAGCTCCGGGAGCTTGGTTGGGAGGTTCTTATGCATCCATCTTATAGTCCGGACCTGGCACCAAGTGATTACCACCTGTTCCTGTCTATGGTGAATGATTTTGCTGGTGAAAAATTCGTCTCAAGAGAAGCTTGTGAAAATCGACTGTCCCAGTTTTTTGCCAATAGGGACGAGGGTTTCTATGAGAGAGGCATAATGAAATTACCTTCAAAATGGCAACAAGTTATCGAACAAAACGGTGCATATTTGACCTAAATCGGATCATTCTAACTATGCTAAATAAAGCTTTCAATTTAATGCAAAAATAATAAATTTCTTTTTACTACACCTTATATATAAAATTTATTCGAATTTTAAAAATATTTTGTGTGCGATATACTATGTTTCTTGATGCCGTTTTTTAAATTCAGCAGTCCGTAAAACTCTCAACATAGCTGACAGTCACGTGATCGATAACCACCGACATCAAAGAAACCGACAGCTACTGTTGCTACTGTAGTTATACTCTGTGCTAATATGTTACGGTTCTAATCGCTGAGGTCTACTAACTCAAAGTCGTTATGGATTAAATTGATCTTGATCGGATAACCTAAAGTTGCTCTAACGATAACGGAAGAATCCTAATGCATGGTGAAAATAATTCTAAAACTCGCGGATGTCCCCCCCCCCAAAAAAAAAGAAAAAGGAGAAAGAAAAGAAAACAAACAAATAAATAAATAAACAAGGGCCGACATTTACTACTTGTTGAGTGTGCAGACTGAACGTATAAGTCAGTTGGTTGAATAGGAAGTCCTTACCGGATGGGCTTTCTTTGATGGAAATGATCTTGATGGTGTCTTGTAGATGTATGGAACTCGATCGCACTAAGTTAAGATAAAATTGACTCATCAATCGGAATAGCGAAAAGATTGCCTGGCAGAACTGGCCCGGTCATTGACAGAGTATTGAGTACTCGGTTAAACATCAACTAACTCCACGTTGGCAAAGGGTCCTTTTTATATTCATGAGGGAGTCCAATGAGACCAAATTGTAATTTTCTTGAATATTCACGTCTTTGAGTTTATTAATTAATTGGAAACTATTTTTGATATGACTGTTCGCCTTTGGAACAGAATCTAATAAGATATTATGTATGAATGAAGCTAAGGCATATAACGGACTTCTTATCGAAGAAATTATGATTCTAAATGGACATCCTGGTTTATGTATCTTTGGCACAGCGTAGGCTCTCGGAATCCCATCGCTACAATATAATTGTTTGTATTTTGCGTTGTTAATGCTTTTTCCATCTTGTCAGCAAATCACGAAGAGAACAAGTCAGTTTTTTTAATGGGATTTTTCTCTCTTATTTCATATGTGTCGGTGTCATCTAGTATATTTTTAACTTTTTTCATGTAAATATTTCTTTCAACTGCCACTATAATGTTATTTATTTTATCAGCTTGTATAAATATAACATTCGAATGTGAAATGATAAAATTTTTTGTGCCTCTTTCCATTTCCTGAAGGTTTTTTATCAATGTCTGACGTGAATAGTAGAGAAGATATTAGATTGTTTAAAATAGATATGGTTTGTGATGTTTATCTTTTTATCTATAGGAAATTTCTTAATGTTATTTTCGATGCTTTTAATGCAATCGAACACCAATTGTCTCTGTTATTATTAGGCATAACAAAATTAGCTCCTAGTTGCAAAAGATATTGCGGGCGTGCATGCATGCATGCGTGCGTGTTCGTGTGCTTGTGCGCGCGTGCGCGTGTGTGATGTGTGTGTGTGTGTGTGTAAAATTTGTCCAGAGGTGAAAATATAGACAGTAAGACAAACACTGACCACTTGTGAGCAATTTCTGTTTCTCTGTAAAACCATCTGGTCATCAGTACTACATATAACATTATCCATCTCTGCAACTGCGTTTTATCATATTAACGTCATTTTAACATCACTGCATATATACAATTTTGTCAAATATCTGAAGAGGGCTCAATCGTGAGACCGAAACTGTAATATGTATTTATTTTTTTATATTAATTAATTGCAGATCATTATATTTTTATCGTAATTTTCACGTTTTATAATTTTTTTATAATTTTTTAAATTTGACTCTTATATGCCCTGTATATTGTTTTCTAAATTAATAATATAAATTAACAAAATTCATGATTAGATCTGAAATGCAATAATTGAAAATTAACAAGACAAAAAGTGATAAAAAGACTTGATAGCAACTCATATTACGTCGAGAGATAACGATGACACCGGCTGTCATCATAATATTGATTTTTTTTACTTGATTTCACAAGGATAAAAATCCTTCCTTCACCTTTTTTTTACGTAACATTCCTAAGTAGGAAGTTGTGAAAAGCTCGTGCGGGATTGTTGTCATTTAAGTATATAGTATAAGGACCGAATAATTAGTCGCGTGCTCAAGTTAGTAAAAAATAATCCTAACACGATTCTAAAACTTGTGTAGCAATAAATAAAATTTTGGATTTAACTGTGTGATGATAAACAAATCAAACTTGTGGCAATTGACAAATCTTGAACTAAACTGTCCGATTTGCTCGAGTAAACCGAATGACTTTCGGGAGTAATACTTCTGAAGAAATTTGTAGTGAAATTTTTTTTTAAAGAAAATTATTAAAAATAAATTTATTTTACCTTTAATTATTTTAAATTATAGTTGATTAGTTGATTTGACTTTTAATCCTTATCAATAAAAATTAATTTATATCTTGACCCCAATCTGAACTTATTAATTTGGGGACTTGTTGAAGAAACGACGGATCTGCGATGTTTAACTGTCGCTGACGAAGAATGCGGCAATAGTCGAGATATTTTTTCGAATAATAAATACTAGTTTGAGAATAGTTTTGAATGCCCTCCCTCTAAAGGGGCTTATTAGGACAAGTACAGATTAAAAGAATTAAATTTCTAATCAAAGTTGATTTTTAAACAAAAACCATAGCCTTCCAACTTGGACACGGCGTGCGTTTTACGTTATAAAATCCTTCTTTCTCTGATTAGATTTCTGACTTACAGAGACGGATCACAGTATTATACTATAGTACTGTGATCTGTCTCTTGAAGTCTCAGAAACTTAATGGGGAAAATAAGGAAAAGGAATTTTATAACGTAAAAGTGTCCAAGTTGGAAAGCTCTGACATAAATTCTTTCCCCCACTTTACCAAAAACTTAATCAATTCCTAAATCCAATTGAAATCCATCAGATACTTCCAAAGATAATTACTATATTAATAATAATAATCCTAATAATAATAGTAATAAATCTATTCAAGAATATAAATTAATTAAAATTGAATACCAAATTAATTATTCAAACTATATAAAATATATAAAATAATTGAAAGAGGTGATACTTAAAATATAAAATTCGGTATTTGTTTGGCTAAACCGCAATCTCGTCCAATTCCGGATACAATACTTAAATGTATTGATCCAAAAACGGACATTAACTTCTAAATTAAAATACGGTTCGTGAAATAGTCAATTAAGTAGACTTTTGAATGTCAGATTATTAAATGACTTTTAATTTAAAAAATCCGGCACGAATTTTTGCATTCATTCAATAAATTTGCTATATATTAATATACGTATATTCTATTATTTAATTATATTCCAGAATTTTATCAACGACGCAGAGAATTTATTAGCCTCTCCCAAGACACCGGAAGGATCCGGGACTTCGTTTACTGGCGCCACTCCTGGTGTAATCGGAGCTCAAGAAGTCTATAAGTAAGTTTTTGTCGCACATACGTGTGCGCGCGCGCGCACGCACGCACGCACGCACGCACGCACGTTTAAAAAACTAGTACTGAATAAACTTTTGACGCAAGTGTGCTAAAAAACATTTTACTGTACCAGGGACCCGAGACAAAAGCGACTGGCGGAAAAGCAGAAACAGCAGCAAAACTCGCAGATTGGCGCGGTGCCAGAAAAACTCAGCTTTAAGGAGAAAATGAAAATGTTCGCAATGGAAACTGGCGAGGATGGCACACCGCGAGATAAAGTGAAGATCTCGCGCGCTCAGCGTGAGATTGACAACATCAGCAGCCCACTTAATTCCAACAATAACAATAATAACAATAACACCACCAGCGGCAATAACACTAATAACAATAGGACCTAAAAAATGTTGCATTTTTATTTTGCTTTAGCAATTAAGACAAATGAAATATTTTTTGAAATATCTAGGACGATTGGACGAAAGTCACGATTGTAAACTGCATAACCGCGTTATATATACGAAAAGATAATCTTTTTAAATTATATATAATTTAGCCAAAAGCATGATACATTTGTGTGTGTGTGTGTGTGTGTGTGTATATCTGTGTACACACACACACACACACACACACACACACACACACACAAATGTATCATGTTAGCAGCGTGATCGACGTTATCTTTTGGCCAAATTATATTGTAAAAATGGAGGTATGTATATATATATATATATATATATATATATATATATATATATACATACACACACACACACACACACACACACCCCAATTTTTACAAGAATAACATTTCCATCTGAAGGAGCTAGCAAAGAATAAGAAAAGTTCATACAACTTACAAAGCTTACATTCATATTTTTTCTGTTCACTATATTATACGTAATGATTAAGATTACTGAATATTTTGATATTTTCTCGAACGTCCTAGATACTTTGTCGTTCATTTTCTGGATGAAGAAACATACAGAGAAATATATATACTGCATATAGTTGTAGTTTCGCAAATGATACATTATAATTAATTTTATTACTAATGATACCACACAGGACTTACTTTGCATTCAGAATGAATTCGATTAGCCGGCAGCGATTCTCCACACAACGTTAGTTGTACAAACGAAGTACAAACGAAATTTTGTATAGCTCTTTGACCAAAAATGTTGTGTGTTCTGTGAACAGAAGGACCAATAATGCAACATAATGTTGCGGATGTATTTTAGTCGCAATAAGAAAAGAACTGTCTAACCATTTTCGTACGCGACGCGTTTAATATTCCTGAATACTT
The DNA here is from genome assembly GCF_001594115.1 of Trachymyrmex septentrionalis. Classification (NCBI taxonomy): domain Eukaryota; kingdom Metazoa; phylum Arthropoda; class Insecta; order Hymenoptera; family Formicidae; genus Trachymyrmex; species Trachymyrmex septentrionalis. The sequence continues at coordinate 236,748 of NW_017304155.1, read as the reverse complement.
CTGGACCAACATAATCTTATTATAATATAATTTGTCGAGACTAGTATGGCATAGGATAACTCTAGCGAGTACTAAGTAAGCTTCTGAGAGGCACGGATTATTTCGCGAGGGTAGCTTGCGAATGTATATAAAGAGGAGACGGACAGTAGGCCGGGCAACATGATTATTGTATGTGTTAGTTTTATATATTTATCTCTCGGCAGCGAAAGATTCTGATATATATTTAAATTGTATCACTGTATCCGATTTATACACTTATGCCATTATGCACTTAACGAAATACGACAAAGTAACAAAGATAGATAGAAAATAGAACAAAACATAGAGAAAAAAAAACCGTGTTCGCATGAATGGGAACATATGTTCGCGTGTGTATGTACGTATAAATGACAAAAATGAAGAATGCAAATAATATAACGAAAGATTTATATTTCTATATGATACGTTTCTCTCTCTCTCTCTCTCTCTCTCTCTCTCTCCCCCTCCCTCCATCCCTCCCCTCACTCACTCACTCCTCCCCCCCCTCTCTCTCTCTCAACTATAGACAGCACTATAATAGTTTAACTCTCCTATATTTTGCAGAGAATTCTATTTCTCATAATACTCAAACAACAGCCCCTACTATACTGTAAAATTCAAACAAAAGCTTTTAGGACACAAACGAGGACTCTATTTGTATAGAACGTAGAATAAACACGTTATGCGGTACATATAATACAACCAAGATGAAAGATTTCTATCGAAGTATCTTTATTTGTTCCATTGACGATTTTTAAAGAAACTAAAATCTTATGCAATTTATTAATGTTTTATTAGATAAGAAACCAAATTTAGTTCTTGCTAATGTTTGAAGTATGAATAAGAATTTTTTTTTGTTTAATTAGTAATACTTAGAAAGAATTGAAGAACTATTAAGTTTGATCTTATAGGAGCTACTATTATAGAGTGAGTCATTCAAGATGTTTATTGTAAATATATAATATTCATCACATATGTGTATACATATTTTTATGAAACTAATTAGCATTGGTTTTTATCTATTAATGGATTAATTGCTACTTTGAGATGTATTTCGGATTCACATAGATATATAAAATAAGTCATAGACAACTCACAAGATTTATGCTGTAATTATCAATACGTTTATTGCATATATGATATTGTAACATAAATCTTCACATATTGCCGCAAAGTTTATTTATTTTATATTGAATATGAATTCCAACGAGCATCAAGAAATAAATTTCTTACAAAAATGTTTTAATAAATTTTTATCATTCAGCGATTCGTAAAATAATGTATATTATTTCGCAATTTCTACAATCAATCAAATTATTTTATAAATTTAAGACTCTTTTTTAGGAACAAATTAATTTTAAATCATAAGGTATTGCGTATAACCAGTCGAGAATTGACAGCTTAGATGTCTCACTCTACGTAAATATTCTGTTAATCGCCTAAACTAAGCGATAATTAAATTGTTATCATTAAGATGCGAAAATTACACGAAATGTTTCTTTTAAAATGTTACTTTTAAGTTTAATTGACCCTTTTGCGTCTTGAGTATTCGTGGATGGTAAAGCAGTATTCCAAAAAAGAATTTAGCGTGAAAATGATCTAACGTGAAAAACAAAGTGT
>NW_017304155.1:234480-235010 GCF_001594115.1 Trachymyrmex septentrionalis | reverse complement strand
TTTCGTGAGAAATCGTCACGCGAGTTAGACCAATTGCGGCACTCGAAAATATTTTTTATGTTCCTCTCAATGTTTTGTTAAATTGTTAAAAGTATGCAACATTCCTCATCATCCAATTTATCCTCTACGACAAAGTAAAATTATAGGCTTTTATTGCTTTTTGACAGTATTCCTGGAAATGTCGAGTGTGCGTGCGTGCACGCGTATAAAGTATTATTTGTGAAAATGATTTGTTTCTGATATTTTTCTTTTCAAAACTCGCAAGTATTATAAAAGCTTATCTTCCGATAAAATAGCGAAAGAGAGAGAGAGAGGGGGGGGGGAGGATAAGAGCATGTGCACAGAATGCAATACTATCATCGCATAACTAACAGTATGATATTATTGCAGATCAATACTAATTTTACATCCAAGGAAAATCATATATTTCTATTTTCATGTACATACATTCTCGAATTTGTCTGTTCAGCTCTACTTGCGAAACAAAGAATTACATTGCGATACGGAATATCTATATGGATGATTTTCTT
>NW_017304155.1:193064-234380 GCF_001594115.1 Trachymyrmex septentrionalis | reverse complement strand
ATCTATATGGATGATTGACAATTTCTTAAAAAAAAAAAACAAAAAAAAAACAAAAAAAAACAAAAAAAATAATGACCATAATACTTTTACATTAAACTGTTTACGTAAATAAAGCATTTCATTTTCTTTAGAGAAGAACTCTGCATTAATCTCTAACGACTTCAATACATCGCTTTCCTTAAAGAAAATCATAGAGGAAATACATTTTCGTCTTATTTATCTATTTTTTTTATTTACATTTTTTTTGTATGCTTCGATCTCTGATATTCTGGCCTGTATCATTCCTCTACTTAGGATAGTAATAATATTAAGCAGCTTGTTACACGCTGTTGTACGACTTTTACTCGTGCTCATAACGAATTTCCACTTTCGAGCCATTGTACATACAATTGTCGCATGAGCGAGGTTCCAGCGTTTGTATTCTTAATTTTTAGTTTTTAATCAGCCATATCGAGCCGGTCGAGGTCGAGTCGATATTATGGCTGCGTTCGGAAACGTTGCTCGGATGCATCCGTTGCTTCGGATTCATCATCTGTCCTTGTTTAACAGAGAGAGATGATGAAGATATCGGAGGCATCCGAGCGACAATTCTGAACGCAGCCTATGAATAGCGACTAATTTTGCGGAGAAGAAGAGTCGTTCAAAATGCGTCATTCAAATCACGTTGAGGTGAAGTCTAAACTCATTAATCAAACAAATATATTAATAGACGAGAGAAAACGAGAGTGAGAGAAAGAAAAAGAGAGAAAAAGAAAGAGATAAATGATGATCAAAGACTCCCTTATTGTTGTGTATAGCGAGCATGTTGCACTATATTTTGTAAAACTGTTTTCATAATCTCATACGGAAGAAACAGACGAGCGGCGATATCAGCCGTTTAACTAGTCGCCAAAAGCGACCAAGAGCGACTCGATACATCACGGGAATGTTATTAATATTACTGTATTTTACTTATAGTATACCTATTGTAATTTCACAAAGTATAGTATATTTTTTAATTATTGTATCATGTAATGTTATTAGTGAAATACGATATTTAGCGGAAAAATATATGTCAGCTGTATTCAACACTTGATGCTTCTTTTGCCTTGTTTATATTTATTATAGTATGTCTCTATTATTTATTTCTACATCGATGGAACATGTTAAAGCTTTTTCCTACTCATTGCAACGATCCTGGATTATGTCAAAAGCGAAAAAATATATAAAGAAAATTCTTGCAAAATACATTAGAATATAAATATTTTTTAATAAAACAGTATTGCTTTCTTAAAAAATATTTGTATTTTACTTTTTATTTAAAAAGGTTTATATTTTAGCAGTTTGCAATCGATAGATTTGTAAAATATATTTGTAAAATATTCCCTCTTATTAAGATCAAAGCCATTGGAAGTTCCTCTTATCTGCATTCTTAAAAATAAAAAGACAGTGTTTTCAATGGCCTTGACATTGATTAATTATTTATCATGACCGTGAACAATATTGAAGAGATTTTAGCCGACGATAAAATTCTGTAGGTGGTATTCCAAACAATGCGAAGTCGACTATAAGTAGACTGACGAAGTCAAGAGTTGATTTTTTAGTCAAATCTGAATGTCGACAAATACAGGGTGGAGCGTGGGAACTTCCTTTTTTGAAAATGACATAAAAAACTGCATATGCTTAAAAATTTTTTATTGTTACCATTTTCCTGTCACATATAGTGGGAGATTTTGCTTTACACTGTTTTGAAAATAAGATCTTGTAGGTGATGCCCTCCATTGTCAATACACTGATTCAGTCGAATTCGGAAGTTTTGGTCGACTCTTTCGAGCATGTCGACCGGTATATTGGCAGTTTCGGCTCGGATGCGGTTCTTCAGGTCCTCCAGGGTCCGTGGACGATCGTTATAAACCCGAGACTTCAGATAACCCCACAGAAAATAGTCACAGGGGGTTAAATCAGGCGAGCGTGCAGGCCAATTTAAGTCCCCATACCGAGAGATCAGCCTCCCGGGGAAAGCTTCTCTCAAACAAGCCATTGAGGTCCTCGCTGTGTGGGCTGTGGCTCCATCTTGTTGAAACCACACATTGTCCAGTTCCATTTCTTGAAGAGCAGGCAAAAAGAACTCCCGGATCATTGTCAAATAACGATCTGAATTGACGGTTACAGCACGACCATTTTGTTGTTGAAAAAAGTAAGGACCAATGATCTCTACTCTTGATAATGCACACCATACCGTCACACGATCCGAATGAAGGGGCCGCTCATGAATTTCCCTAGGATTAACATCACTCCAGTACCGCATATTTTGTTTGTTGACGCTCCCACTAAGGTCAAAATGTGCCTCGTCAGAGAAGAAAACAAGTGCGTCGTTCGATAAGGTGTCGATCAGCTGCTCACATGATGTTTGTCGGTTTGCATAATCACGTTCTGTTAGTTGTTGGACCACAACCATTTTGTATGGGTGAAAATGGAGTTCGTCGTGAATAATTCGATGAAGAGAACGTCTCGATATGCCAAGGGCTAGTGCATGCTTACGAGCAGAGCGCTTGGGAGACTGCTGCATAGACGAACGAACTCGTTCAATGTTTTCAGGTGTTGTAACAGTTCTCGTAGGTCCTTTCTTCATTTTAGACACATTCCCTGTTTCCCTAAAGGCATCCACCCACATTAAAATCGATTTCCGATCAGGAACACGACCTCGCGGTGGAACATGGAAGTGAAGACGAAAGGCACGTTGCACCGCGACGATCGAGCGGCTGTTAGAAAAATACGCCTCCGCAGTAAAAGCGCGATGCTGTCTCGACCAAAGCATTATGGCGACTGAAAACATGATAGAACAAAACTTCCCACTCAGCTCCTTCCGTTGAGCCGCTCCCCACCACTCTATGACGCTCCCCACTTTAACAGCGCCCAATTCAAAAAAGGAAGTTCCCGCGCTCCACCCTGTACTTGACAAATGTCTCGAAAATAATCGATTATTATTAATCCAATTAATCAAAATTGACAAGTTATTGGATAGTCAACTTCTGTATGGTTAATATTTCACTTCTTTGTTAAGTTATTGGGCATTTATGATTGAAAGATATTTTATAGTTATCAGTGCCCAATAAGTTAACACAGAAGTGGAAACCATTAACCATCCAGAAGTTAACTATTCGGTAACTTATTGTTAATTTTGCTTAATTGGGAAGTATTGTTATAATAAATTTTATTTTCCAAAGAAGCACAATATACTCATCATGTAAATTCTTGTCATATAAAAACAACAGAATCAGTTATACAGGAATGAACATTTTCAAAAACTTTATATAACAAACATTTTAATACAATTATTAGCGATATTATTGTTCTATAATAAATTACCCAAGCACGCTTTTGGAAATGTTCATGCAAATAAAATAGAATTACTATACGCAGATAAAATAAAATAGACAGGATAATGCGATGATGCAAAGTATATATTTTCTTATATACATATATTTTCTCATTTAAATACAAGAAACTCTTATAAGCAAAGTTATAGATGCTGGGATAAATATTTCTACTCTTTCATATACAATATTTCATATAACATACTTTATTTCGTAACATTTGAAATAATGATAATCTCACAAATTAATTTTTAATGATCAATTTGCTACTAACATCTTAAGTATAAAAAACTTATTGCGAACAGAGAGAAACCTGAGAGAGGACATGCCGGCTCAAAACCTGTAACCGTAAAATGCTGTCGCCTCAACTAAACAACTAAAACTATTGCCTCCTGACAAAGTGGATGTAAACTACATAGCTCGGAGGTAATACCTCCACTTTCCAACTCCAGATGATAAATCGATACTTGGTTCATATAATCGTGCTACATTCACAAATTGTACATCAGAAATATTTATCTCTGCAATCTTACGCGTACTGTTTATTTCGCTTAAAAGTAGTAACATTAAGGTTATATTATATTTTTACAAATATGTTAATATTTATATTTTAAATAAGCTATATACATATGAATTAAGTTATATTTCAAGCATTTTATTTTTATTAATTTTTATAATTTATTTACTTTATTTGTTATTATTTTCTTATTACAATACTAAAATTTGAAAAGCATATAATGACAATATTAATCTAAACTTTTTTTATATACTTTAAGTATTTAAAATGCAATTATAAGTTTCATTGCGACGCAAAAATTAGGTGTTTAATAAAATAAGAAAACAATATATTTTATTAACAATAACATAAATTAAAAGAAGAGCTGATGAGCAAAGCTGGTTAATTATATGTATGCTTGGAATTATAAATTTTTATACACAAAAATTTAAACAATATCGAGAGTTTCAATCCGAAATATTTTATTTATTTACAGAATATAATCATGCAACTTTTGCGTCTAAAGCTGAAACGTTGCTCTATCGAGTAAATATAATATATAAATGTCAATTTTCACAAAAATAGAATATCTATGCATTTCAGCTAAAAATAGAATACTACTTTCCTTCTATAACTATTGCATCAATGAAACCCCGTTCAGATAGTATCTGACTAATTAATAAGTTATTTTTTTACTCAATAAATTGCATTCAGATCGCTAAGTTAGAGTAATTAAGTTAACTCTAGAGTCGACTTCTCATTTTTCCTATCATTTTTCGTCGGTTAAAGAGTTACTCGGCGTGTTTTGACGATAAGTTTGAAATTGAGAATATGCCGAAATGACTGAATAAGCTCAATATTGTAGAAACAGACTTAACTCGTCAAAAATTGGTAACAATGGAGAATAGAGAGATCATCCGTGCTGATGGACATATTGTGGTATTCGACAATATTGGTAAGTACATGATGATTAAGTATCATAAATAGAAATTACGAGAGAGACTAATTTCTGATGAATTCTCTGTTTTTAATAATCTTTCTCTTTAACAGATAATAATAAGTACTGCGTCCTCGAAAATGAGAAAAATTTCCTTGGTCTCATACTAGCTGGATTACAGCTTAATGCAGGTATATATTGAATTTTGATCATAGATTACTGATCCAGTAGCCTAGAGAATTTTTATTGTTCTTATGCAGTTTCTGAAATGAGCATTTTGTCAGCTCAACCTCATCCATTGCAACATCTTTGCCAGAGACAGAATGTGTGACGCAAGCAACCAATAAAGGAAAAAGTAAGAATGTATTATCATAAGCTATGGTCCGAATTTACTGTCAGTGCTGAAAATTTACAATTTACGTTATATGCATTATAGATTTTCAGTAATAGCAGTTTTTTCAATTTTGAAACAGTTATAGTAAAGAGTTAGTCAAACTATACATATATATAATTATAATTATGTACTCTTAATCTATATATGTTTCAGTTAAGTGGACTAAGAATGCTGTTCTAGCACTAATCCTGGAAAGTTAATCAGCCAAAATTCCAGAATAGTACTATACGAGTAAGGAACGATGTAGTATGGAATATAATTGCCCAGGATATCAAAGAAACAGGGTTTACAGTTAATACCATTCATATCGAAAAAAAGTGGAAAAATATAAAGAAAACTGTTAAAAACCATAACTCTAAGTCTGGGAATGCTCCGAAGAGTTGTTCATTCTATAAAGAGTTGGATGAAATATTTCGTAAGTCACCAAATATCATACCTGTCGCTGTTGCCTCATCAAGAACAAAGAGAGCCCTTACAACTATAGGAAAGGATTGTAGTACTGATGATGAGACTTTTGAAGAGGTAGACACTGACTGTGGTAAAACAAACAATAAAAAGGCAAAGAAGCAAATTGAAGAGAATTAGAGGCTTGGTCTAAGACTCTTCATGAGGATGCAGATAAAAGGGAATTAGCAAGAAAGACAACATGAGGCAATGATCACTGTACAGAATAAAGGAATTGCAGCATTCACTGATGTCATGAATAAACTTTTAGAAAAGCTGTAAATTATTTGCATTATTTGTTTGCAAACAGTTTAAATGTATGCTTCTGATGTGTTGTTCTCTCTTAATTACTTAATTTGCAAGAGCAGATGTAAATACATCTATTGATAATACTGTTTTAACATAAGCAGCATGAAAATTCATTTTCTCTCAAAAATACAAATTTAACAGTTAACATTTTGATAAATAAAAAAAATTTTGTTTTTATTTTATAAGACAAAACATACATTAGAACACAATTTTAGCAAACTGATTATAAGCAAGTAACGTAATTGTAATTCTGTGCCTTGATAGCAGTGCCAATTGAATTTTCATAATCTTATGTGTTCATTTCGTATCTAGCACATGTGATTATATTCAAAGATATTTTTTTAAGTATTGTACATTGTTTTGTAGTAAGATGCATATTTTCAAATTTATTATTAATGTTATCATATTTAAATATACCAGTTCAGTATTAATATTAGGTCAATCGGAAAGTTCCGTCCGTTTTTTGCAAAAAGTTGTTTTATTTAAAAAACAAAATGAAAAAGTACCTCAATCAAAATATTATCTATCGTTAGCGATGACTTTTTCCCATCTTTCGGGGAGTAAGCGAATTCCGCGGTGAAAGAATGACTCATCTTTGGAGGCTATCCACTCAGAGATCCATTTTTCGACGTCTTCATAAGAATTGAAGTGTTCCTCTGCAAGTGCTACTCTGGAAGGGGCACAGTCTGGTGAATAAGCCGCATGGGATAGCACTTCCCAGTGAAATGCTTCTAATGTTTCCTTGACAAGTTTTATGATGTGAGGCCGAGCGTTATCATGAAGCAAAATCACTTTATGCTATCTCGTTTCATATTCTAGTCATTTTCCATGCAATGCTCAGCTCAAACAGATAATTTGTTTTCGGTAGAGATCCCCTGTTGATTGCTTGATCAGATTTCAACAGCTCGTGATACACTACACCCTTCTGATCCCAATATAGAGCATTGCCTTCTTTCCGTGGATATTCCGCTTTGGCGTCGATGTCGATGGTTGACCTAGATCGCAAATGGTTTTTCGGTGTTTGAGGTTATCGAAATAGATCCACTTTTCATCGCTAGTCACAATTCGGTGCAAAATCTCCTTTCTTTGTTGCCTACCAAGCAGAATTTCGCAGATAGTTTTTCGCTTTTCGATGTCTCTTGGCTCAGTTCATATGGAATCCATTTTCCTTCTTTGTAGACCTTTCCCAAGGCTTTTAAACGATCAGAAATAACAGATTGAGCACCATTTAATGCTTCTGAAAGTTATTTTTGCGTTTGATATGGGCCTTCATCCACCAATACCTGCAATTCTTCGTCTTCAAATGCTGTTGGCCATCCAAAACGCTCTTTGTCCTCCATACAAAATCACCATTTTTAAAGCGTCGAAACTATTCTTTGCATGTTTTATCGGAAGGAACACTATCACCATAAACTTCTACAAAAATTCGATGAGCTTCAGCTGTAGTTTTCTTCCATTTGAAGCAAAAGATTGACACTTCGCGCAAATGACGCTTATTTGGCTCAAATGTCGACATTTTCGATGCAGTAACAAGCAATATTATTGATGCAAACGTATACTTTTATATACTGATTTTTATTGATGGTAAAACTAAAATTATAAGCTTGGTTTAGACATTAGAGTTCGATAGTTCTAGCTAAAGCTACTCGCCGCTAGATGGATGAAACTTTCCGATTGACCTAATATTTTTTATTTACAAGACTATAATAGCTGGATTCCTCAAAGCGCATATGTGCGCTAGATATGAGTTTTGTTTCTTAATTATATAATTCTTTTATTTTTCTTATAATTGTTACACAATTTTTTTTTAAGTGCATTATTTCTTATGATTGATAATTATACAAGATGTTTGTACAATAAAGAAGTTTTATATTTATTTATGATATTATTTATTCAATTTTAATCACATTGTATTTACAGATAAGACTTATCAATTATTTCTTTCGAAAAGGTTTATAAGGCTCTCTCTTGGCTTCACCTTCCTGCTGTAAGTCTACATCATCATCATTATTCTCCCATACTAGTTGCCTTTCAATTTGGAGATCTTCCTCAATGAAATCATCAACATTATCTTCTTCTACATGATTCTCTTCAAGCCCATGTAGACAAATATTGTGCAACACACAACACGCAAGAATGAAACTTGGAATTAGGTCTGTTCTTTTCTAAATGCTTTAATCGTCGAAATCTTTTTTTCAGCAATGCAAAACAATGTTCAATGACTTATCTTGTCCGCGACAGTACTGAATTAAAGTGTTTCTGTGCCTAAAAAAAAATTCATAATTAAGAATTTAGAAATGCATATCATTGTAGATAAGAACACCAAATAAAGCAACAGCGATAAAATAAATCGATGAATCGAAATTCTCTTATCATACATCGCTATTTCTATACTATTCCTATCGCTGGATGCATAGCTGCTGAGTGTACAGATAGCTCTGTTTTACAAATTCAAAATAATTTGACAATAAAACTTACTCGTGTTAACCGACCATTGTCAATGTATGGAGGAATGCACCATGATAATATATGCCTTATTAGCTATAATATATTCATCATTTGGGAAGAGAGCATTCATATTACGCTCTGCAGCCAAAAACAAATCAGAGTTTCGGAAAATGCGTCGATCACTCACTGAACCAGAATAACCAGCAAAACATCAATAAACCTCAGTTCTGAATCACAGACTGCCTGAAGAACCAGCATAATTTTTTTTCTTGTCTTATAATGCAGTGAATGTTCCTGAAGCATGAAACAGAAAAATATACCACATAAACCATACTGAGATTACGGTTCTCTTGATGCTACAAATATTTAGAAGAGTTTCTCTTTTTAATGAAAAAAAAAAAAGAATAATGTTTCAAAGCATTTATAACATCAAGAGGATTACAGTCAGAAACTGCAATACATATAATAAGACAAACCTTAAGAGCATCAATGCTTATATCACAGCTATCAATCGCACCAATTATTGTACATCTGGCATATTGGATAGACATTGGAACTTTTGTTTAACAACATTAAGGCAATTTCCTTCTGGCCATACTAACATTTTCTGTCATATTATCAAGAGCTGCAACAACTCGATGAACGCTGATATTTAAGAATGATTTTGCGAGATTATATTTCAAACTTAGAAATTTAGTATAAGAACAGCACATTCAGCATCATACTGAGTACATAAGTTGTCAAATTGCTAAAATCATACATTAACAATATGTAAATATATTACCTGAAAGAATCTGGCGTTGCTAGCAGCCATAGTGTAGCAAGCAATTGTGTACGAACAGAGATGCAAGGTTTATTAATAGGATCCCCTAGCAAAATAGGCCCAAGATGATTTTCTAACAGTTCGAATAAACTAGGCAATATTCTATAATGTTCACGGAATTATTTTGTATTAAATCTTGGGACTGTCTCTTCCACATAATCTTCAATTCGTATAGCTTTTCTCGACGCGCCACGTAGCCTTAGATGGGCTTCCAATAAAAATGCCTCGACCAACTCTTCTTCCTCATCTATTCTCCAGTATCTCATTGAATAATAATCTGAACAATTGTTCACTTGCATTAATGGTCATCAGTAGAATAGCATTTCTTCGACCATCCATCTTTATTTATTCCTTGCCACCATATTTTAACCCAAATACGGTAACCCGAACCGTTCAGAACCACAATCTTATTCGGAGTAAATCGTCGAGTTAGAGTCGAAACTCTAGATCGTCAGGTTGAGAATTTGAACACACCCTAAAGCGAGAGGGCAGAGAATTAGGGACTCCGCACAATAAAAGGAACAGGGAACAGAGAACGAAAAATAAGAATTTCAACCTATCAGAACTGTGTCTATTCCACAATACATGATTTCTGATAGGTTGAAATTCTTATTCTCTGTTTCCTGTTCCTTTTATTGTACAGTCTCTTAGAGAGAGAGAGATGCTTGCAAACCATGCTGAGCATACCATGTTGTCCTTTTATAATGTTTTTATACCCTTATTTTTCCTTCTCTCTTCCTCCTTTTTCCCACGCTCTTCCATTTTCCCATCCTCTTGTCCATTTATATTCTCACTTCTCTTAGTGGCACTTATTTAATTATTACTCGATTGTACTCTCTATTGTACACACGTCTATCCGCTAACTCTTTTCCACTGGATAAGTATCTATATATTAAATTAATAAACTAACAACATAGTTATTACTATGTTGTGAAATTAGCTGTTAATTTGACTTGGATTTTAATATGCAGACAAATTCAAATAGCAAATGGCCAATCACTGTATACTTTACCCTAATTAAAATATATTTTGCGACAAAAATGTTTTAACAAAGAAAATATTTTAAAATATAAATCAGTTAAAAGCATATATATAATATGTTTCTTTGATTATCATACTTTTTGCCGCAGCACACATTTTTATTAATTTATATTTCTTAATATTTTCAAATTTTTAATATTGCAATTTGTAGCTGATTAAAAACTAATTAACTTTTATCCAAAATAATTTTTATCAGATCGAAAGTGTCGAAAAAATCATGATCACAATTACGTCGAACACCCTGTATTTTAAACGTATATTTTTTGTATGTATGTATACAAAACGCTATTGCAAAAACTAATTTCTATTACGGTCGCAGCAATCATTCAAGCACGGTACAATTCTAGTGGCAGACTTGTCTGTGGTAGATCATGACTTGTAGCAAGAATAATTTTGTAACCAAGCTAAAAATGAATTTTTTTGGACCCATTACAAATAGAAAAAGAAGAAATTTTTTAAAAAGGGACTTCTGGTCTAGAAGCTTGGTTTTTAGGTTATTTTCTGAAAAGGTAAGGTCTATTCAAATCAAGATTTTGCCTACATATTAGTACATATTTCAAGTATTTTTTAGGATTTTTTATTGTAATTTTCCAATAAATAAGCCTTATATAACAGTTTATGTGACATCATGACCAAAATAAGGCGTTACACGATGATCATGATTGCGGTTATTCTGCTCGTCTGAAACAAAAACCAAAGAGATTCTTAAAGCATATGAGTTTGGTTATCATTTGACCCATGATAAAGAAAATATTAAGAAGAAAAAAATGGCGTCATTTTGAAAACTACTTTCCGATTTTTTCGAATTTTTTCATCTTTAAAGTGTTGTAAAATAAATAAAAATAACATTTTGACTTTATTGTGGTTCAGACAAGAACTATATATGCGCTAAAGATGTGTGCAAAATTTAGGCGATTAATCAAATCGATTTCAAGAAATCACGTCATCACCAGTTAAGAAAATGCTATTTCGAGAAAAACGCGATTAAAGTTTTACTGGTTACGTAAAAAAAAGATAACACTCGAATAATATTACTTATAATCAATCAGCTATTCCAGAGCCATAAAGAGCATGTTCCTCCTTCTCGTACATATCCTGCAGAGCCGCTCTTTCGTCTCTGAGCTACATCCGTTGTTTTTTTCCGAAATATACACTGCTTTATTACCTGCTCCTGCGCACTCCTTACAAAGGCCGCAATATTTTAAACACTATATCTTTGTAACCTTTGCAAGTTCACAAAAATCCTTTTATATACTTATTCTACAATCCAAATACAATACTTGCGAAAAATACAATAAAAAAAAATCGATTTTTTTTATCTCTCTAGACCAGAATCCCATCTTAAAGATAACTTCAATTCAATTATGTAAGAAGTACTTTTATGGAGCTTGTTATTGTTGAAAAGGAATTCTTTTTAAGTTCATTTCAACAAACAAATTATGATGATAATAATAATTCATAAAGAAGTCAAGAAAATGAGTTCTTTTCAAATGAATCAATTGTGCTACCTTTAATCAGTTGTGCTACCTGGGAAAACTAACTACCTGGGATAAACTACGTAAATTTCTGGCATATCCGTTAGATTATAGCCAATAATAGTGAAATCTTTCTCTACAAAATAATATATACAATGAAATAAATAAATATATATGATTCTTTCGATATATATCTTATAATTTACATTCTATTTGAGTTTACTAGAGCTCCGTAAACAGTTATGCGCGATTAATTATAACATTGTTGATTATTACGTATCATATATAAAGTGATATAAGTCCGTATAAAACTTGAGATTGAGAATTCATACAGTGAAGATAGAAAACTTGTATCAGATTATACATTAAAGATGGAGGATTGTGAATTAATAATTAAAATGTATTCAATTAGACAATTTCAACCTGCTCTAATTAGCTGAATTCTAATCTGCAATTCGTAATCTTCAATCTTCCTCAAAATGTATAGTTTGACACAAGCTTTATATCTTACTATCAAATTTCGATAGCATATCAGAGTTAATCTATCTATTAATCTCAAATGAATTTTTCTGTGAGAGTATCAGAGTATTATGTTTGAGACGTAATTATACGAAAGTCCCTAATTTAAAAAATCGAAAAGTCTAGGAAATGATTTCTTTCGACAAAACCTTGCTGAAAAGAAAGATAGTTTTGAAAGAAGATAACTTTAAAATTAAATTCATTAAGAAGTCTGTCCTTAAAATTAAAGTCTGGACATTTCGTGCGTAGACTTACATTATTAGAAATGCTTTCTTTACATGTAAATGAAGCTTATGGTTATGAAATTAAAAGTAATAAATAATTTAACTGAAAATTTAGTTATAGTAGTTATTTAAATGTAATGAACAAGTAAAATTTTATGAAAAATATTAAAAGCATTAAATTTCATATTCATGAAAAATACATTAAACTTCATGTACATGCACAAATATACTTTTCAGTCATAAATACATTAAATTTAATGTAATTTTATGAAATTAAGTTTAAATTGTGTAACTTAAAAGTATATTAAATTTCATGAAATTTTTAACAGTGTGTATATTTATAAATCGTTATGTACATAAATAAAACGTTTCAGTATCGATTGTCAACAGATAAGTGTACACGCACTTTAAAATACTCTATCGCAAATTGTTTGTTAGCAGTTCGTATGCGAAAAAAAGAAACTCAAAAGCGACAAACAATATTTCGGACCCGCTAAACCTCTCGATAATTTGATTTAACATATTTAAGGGCCGATTGTTCCATCTTCGGATAAACTGTAGTAATTTATCTACTAGATAAACAAAAGAGTAAAAAAAAATAGCATAAGAGAATAAAAGAGTAAGACAGTAAGCTGAAGTTTAAAAATGGAACAATCCAGTCTTAATTAATAAAAGCTTCAATAATTCTTTACAAATCTACAGCTGTGGTAACCTGGACCTTGACATATGTTATCATGAAACTGAATAATCTCCAACAGGTTTTGCTCGTTATTCGTTAAATATTATTAACAATTAAAGTTGATAATTATTTCTCCACTTTGAGTAGAATAAAGTGGGACATGATTCTTGACAGGGGAGGTATGGGGCAAACCGTTTATAGTACTTTCCACGCGAAGCGAAATCTACATTATACTTCTCCTGCCTAGAAAATCGTGCGCCTGGAAAGACAGAGAAGGAGATGGAGTGTGCCTCGTATCGCGTGAAAAGTTTGCTTTAAAACACAATTTCTCTGCTTTAAGATACAAAAATTATATAAGAAAATAATTTGTGTTTTTAAAGCAAAGAGTCATGTTTTATAATACTTTAACTAATATCTCAGAAACTATGAGAGATCGGTTCCTAATTTTTAAAATAAAGTTGTTCAGGGTTATATATGTCCCTAACAATGTATGTCAAGGTCGAGGTCGTCGGAATTTGTCTTCCAAAATCAAAATATTTTACTAAAAAGCTATCTCAGAAACTGTAAAAGACCGCCACTTAGTTGTTAAAGCAAAGTAGTACATAGGATCATGACTTTGCCAAGCAGAACAGCAAATCATCATAATATCAAAATAATGTTAAAATGACATCATTTCGACGTCATTTTAACGTTATTTTGACGTTATCGTGATTTATTATTTTGCTTGCGTTGACAATATATGTCAAAGTCAAGGTCATCCAAGCTGTGTAAATTTTTGTAAAGATTATTACCAAAGCTTCTTAATTATCACATCGAGCATTTGTTATTATACGCTATAGTAAACATTATATTATCGACATTATGAAACGCCATTTTATGCCGTGTGCGATAATTTCAAGGTACCATCTCTTGACGCGGATCGCTTCTTCTTTTTCTTCTTCTTTTTATGGCCCATGCCCCATACTCTGAGGCGATTTGGCCAACGAAATAATACCTCCAACCTTCCACTGTCAAGACCTATAAAAGAGAGGAGTGGCGAAAGAGGGGAGGGGACTCCCGGAGATTAGTCAAAATAATCGGCCTCTGGCGCAGCCTCCTCCCAATTGCGTCTCCATTTCGATACGTGGGTAAGCATAGGTTAAATTCGATAATCTATAGATTTAAAAAAGGCAAGGAATAAACGACAAAGATTGATGATGAGATGGACAAGCCAAGAATGGGAATATATTGCATCCTGTGTCAGGTTTAATTTTTTGGAGATATTCCAGTAATTGATTTAACTTATTTGTGATAGGGCAATAAAAGATAACATAATTGACATCCTGCAGAGGTTCTCTGCACGAGCATACTGTTGTATTGTCATGTTTTTCCTGAATAAACTATAATTTAAATTATAATGATTACTACGAATGCGATTAATTAAAATGATTTCTTCTCTCATGAATGGGAGGTTTTTGAACCAGGAATGAGACGAAGGAAGTTGAAAGTAATCAGCATGAAGAATACCATTTTTGCTGCTGTACTGGATAACTAGTTCTTAAACTGGTGCATTGAATCCTTAACGAAAATCTGAAGATATGGAATTTCAAAATCAACCCGAGTGCTGTCCTTTAATGCTTCCTTTGCTAACAAATAAGCCATTTCATTGCCTGGAATTTCTTTATGCACCAGTACCCAAAATAAAATATTTTGTTTGCTTCTTTGGGCTTAAAACAGATTGTTTCTGAGTTGGTGTATAAGATAATTTTCGTTATTGTGGTATATCGAAGTCGGTGCTTCTTACATCTGCGAATATAATAACGTTACCAATTTCCCATTATCTAATGATGATCACCATTTCTACCAATGCCCAGGCTTCCGCTGAGAAGATTGATGATTCTTCTGGAAATTTATATTTTAATCTCAATTCAAGATCCGGTAAAAAATGCCTATCCCAACTGAAAGTTTTGTCTTGTGCTTGGAGCCGTCTATGTAGAAAGAAATGGCATTCTGCTTATATTGAATAGACCTAAAAGCGAATTCCGTTGCTATTTGCGAAGTATTGCCATTACAGTCATCAAGTCCATGTCATATAGGTACTGTGCAACAAGCCCGCAGGAGTCAAGATCGTAGAAAAAGGCAGGTGGATTTATATATGTGAGAATAGATGTGAGAATAATTATTGCGGAATGTATTGTTTGAATATAAGCGTACCGCTTCGATCTTGCGTTTTGTAGTATTCGCAACAAGTTCCATCCAAGAGACAATCCATAACAGGACTAACTGAACTTCTTAGACATGTTTTTAACAAGGAATTTATTTGTTAGCAAGACAGATCTATGTTTTAGCAATGGTTCTCTAGCTTCGCAGAGCATAACGTTGACTGGAGTTGAAATTCTATATCCTAAGGTTCTGTGGATAATCTTATATTGTAATCGTTCTAAACGAGTGTATAGGATATTGAATTTTTTAAGCTCGAATATTTGAGTATCATATTCACTACAGAAGATAGCACGATATACCATAATGAGAAGTTGAGAGTGCGAACCCCATCACACGCCTGAGAGAGACGAAATAATGTTAAAGGTGACTATACCTTTCTGAATGAACGAGGTTAGATAACCCTTACTACTCAATCTATAGTCAAGAATTTTGTCTCTTGTATGGTCTGTATGCTTTCTTTACCGATCTTCACTTGCATAGTATTTTCCAGTGGATTTGTTTTATTACAGAAAATTATCATCTTTGATTTTTCAAGAGAGATTTCCATATCCCTGTTGTTCAGAAATACTGTTATATTCCAGGAACACTTGGAATGGAAGGATTCAGCGAGCTAATTTGTAGACGAATAGATATCATCGGCGTGTTGTAGTATGTGGGTTGCGGCATGGAGTTGAGCTTTGATGTCCTTGAAATAAATATCAAAGAGTAAAGGACTGAGAATTGAACCCTGTGAAATTCCTTTGAGAACTCATCGGAAGCCCTTGAGCTCCCCATCTACGACAAAATAAGTACTTTTCTTGAATTAAGTTTTGCACAAATTGTCTGAATGGACCAATCAATTTCTCTCAAGTCCTCAATGAGTTGACTAGGCATTAGTCAAAGGCACTCTATATGTCGAGAAAGATTGCAACAATAGGAATATTTTTCAAAAAATTGGTGCGGATGGCCGTGGTCAAAATAACTAAAATTGTCTGCATAAGAGCGCTGAGGTTCAAAACCCATTTGAATCTGTGGGAGTATAGGTCTTGATTCGATGAGCCATCTTAGTTTGTAGCACAACTAGGAGGAAAAGGAGGTAGTAGACGACAAATTCTCATTAGCAAAGTGACTGAAGCCTGTCTGAGAAGATTGAGATATAGACCCATGATAAGAATAAGTGATCCCGTTACCTGATTGAGCAGGTAGTTGATCGTCAGGATTGTTCAGAGCATTTCTATGCTCTAAAAAGATGCCGTCCGTACCGCGTGCGAGCTGATAGGACAAGTGTTCCTGGGTTGTACAGGATGATGGGAGGAGACGAAATGTTTCCCAGATGACTTTCTAAGAGCGAACTCTTCTTGTTCCTGGTGTTGAGCAAAACATCTGCGTATGTTCCTTTCATAGTGGCTGTGTGTGGTGCCGCAAACTGTGTTTGAACTTCATGAGATTTACTCAGTGCTGAGAACCTATTATTAAATATAGCATCATTTAAGCCATACGATTTTTGGAATCCAGGGATTTTGTTATCATTTTCAGATGCGAATAAAATTATCAAATTGTACATTTGAGGAAAGGGACATTTTATTGCCGCCATCAATAGAACGGATTTTCCTTTTAGCTTCAATTATATGGCGTAGGAGGACTGGTCGCTCGGTGTATAAAGAATCTGTGGTGTAGGAATATCAGAGGTATCGGTGAGAAGACATAGAGCATGGACTGCTCGATCGTATCTAAGTAATATGATCAACAAAAATGAGAGAGAGAAACCATGCAAGACGGCCAATCTCCCGAGATAATGAGAATTCTCTCTCTCTCATTATATCGTTGAGTAGAAAGACTGGCCGTCTTTCACGATCCCTCTCATTTTTGTCGACCATACTTAGATACGATCGAGCAGTTCATGCTCTATATCTATTTGGTGACCGTAGCAACTCTGCTACTTTTATCCATCTACGCAGGCGCCGTTGCCGGCTTGGATAAAATTACACGCGATGCTTCGGAATGTGTAATGTGGGATGTTTGCATTTGAGATCTTCTTATTGCTATTTTTCTTAACACTAGATTCGTCTGATTAAAGTTCGTTTACCTGCTTTTTTCGTGGATTTTGCTCAGTGCGAACCAATTCATTACCTCATTATTGTCGATATTGTGGGATAATGGTCGCGTTCAGCAAACTCAACTGTTGCGGAGCGGATTCGTGAATGCTTGTTGCTATTGGATGATCTAGAAGAATACATCAATAACAACGAGCGCTCACGGATCCGCTCCGCAACAATTGTGTCTGCTGAACGCGACCATTGCAATATCGCCATCCATTGTTGTAGAGAGAGGGAGATTTAACTGCTTCTGCTATTCTCAAACTGGAGCGTGACCCTGTTATATTTTTAATAAAGTTATTGCAATTTTTAAAAGACACAGAGATGCTGGGAGAGTTGGAAAGGGACTCGAAAGGAGACCCACGCATCGACTTCCCCGGGCCGAAGCCTCGTTTATATTATTTTCCGTCCAGCAGTGACTATCCGATTGTTTGCGCATAATTAACGGCGTCTGAAAATAGTCAGATGCAAAAAAATACAACACTCGGCGTAAAAACTCGAATACGCCTCTACGAAAATCGCCCGGCAGCGCATACGTTATACGCACATCCGACCTCTTCCACGCATCTGCGCGAACACCGATGCGTATAGCTGTACGCGTATTCACATATCGAAGGATCCGACCAATCGTTGACGTTCCATCATTTTAACGTCCTCGATTGAAACGTCACTGATTGATCGGATTTTTTATATGCGTGTATAGCGATATGCGTCATGAGACGGCACTCTCACATTAAATTGCACAAAGCACGGTTAAGCGATAATTGAGTAATTCGATTAAGTGAATTGTTAACGATGCTTCATGTGCGATTAACAATTAATCAACGATTTTATCGTTTTATGTAACATCACATAAGATTCTATAGAAGCGAAAATCTAGTGTAAAAAGTCTCTTTACAGTTTACGTTTTACATTACATCCTACTTCTCATATTTAATAAAACGAGGTACTAGTCGGTCAACTATGAGTGAAAAATAACTTTTCTTCTTTCTACAACAATATCTGTGAAAAATAATTTTCTGCCTCGTAACAATCTTTACATACCTTTAATATACTCTCTAGCAAATCAAGGGCCAACAGGTTCGAATTACAAAAATCGCTGTACATTTACTTTTACTGGAATCACGCGCGCGTGAAATAACATTACTATACATACCTGAGAAATCTTTCTCTAATAATCGATGTTAATTCGTTAACAATCTCCATACGCATACATTAAGTATTATATTATATCTTATTTAGCGCTAAAATCGCTAATAACATTCGAAGCGACTATTATGTCAATCTAAAAATTCTCAATTATTACTGGATTTAATCCTTTCGTTCTTTTTTTTCTATAGGAACAATCGGGGGATAAAATATTTCATCTCATATTGTACTTTACGCTAAATTATCACAAGGCGAAATGTGAAACATCGATATAACTGATTAGCTAGTCGTTTCTCTATAATAATGATTATCAAATAGTCTGGCAGATTTCAGACGTACGTATTTGTGTATGTTCTGTATTGAAAGTAGGAGATTTGTGATAATTATCACTTTCAAACGAATGTCTGCCTCATATTGTTGTAACCAATAATTAAAGAATAATTATGCTCAAGTTGCTCTAGAACACATAAGTCTATTCAATTCTATTTCCGTCGAGATAAATCATCGTAAAGATGAATCCTTATAAGAGTCAGATGTGAATATAAACCTTTTGAGTAACTTAGTATTATTTTTATTTAAGAGTTCTTTCTTGTGTAGATAGAGCGGACTAAACTGAGTCGAAAAGTTCATTTTGCAATTTTCGCAATGGTTAAAGAAATATTAATTTATGATTATAGTCAAATTTTTCCGGCCTGACACCAAATGCAAGTGCGCGGCGAAATAAGACTGCCCAGAGAGATACACGTTCTTCATCGCTAGGCACAGTCATGTATACAAGCGACATTGGCATTAACGTATCTAACGATGGCAAGCGCGCGCCTTACTGGGCGGTCTTACTCCTCGCCGCCCACTTGCATTTGGCGATAGGCCGGGCGAATTTGGTTATATTCATAAATTAATATCTCGTTAACCATTTCGAAAATTGCAAAATGATAGAAAACTTTTCGACTCAGTTTAGTCCACTCTATCTACAAGAGCGCTTGGCAAAAAATTTCAAAACACTCTGTATATATAAAAACTCTTCTTCAA
The DNA here is from genome assembly GCF_001594115.1 of Trachymyrmex septentrionalis. NCBI lineage: Eukaryota > Metazoa > Arthropoda > Insecta > Hymenoptera > Formicidae > Trachymyrmex > Trachymyrmex septentrionalis. The sequence goes on along the minus strand of NW_017304155.1, from coordinate 214,780 downwards.
TTTTTTTTGTAGGATTTAAACTATGCTTCTCAAACTTTTCTCGATACAAATCGTACTTTGCATATGTTCCGACATAGACTTCACGCCTCGTGTGAAATAGACCGCTTTTCATTGTTTTTAGATAGATCTTCTGTTTTCCTCGATATAACATCTTCTACGACTCAAACGTCAATACAGTGTTAAATAACTTACTTTTTAATTCTTATTTTAAATTCACCATACAAAATTAAATCGCATCTGACTACCTTTTCAATTGGTTTTTTTCCACTTAACATTATATTTAGGATTAAGAGGTGAACTTTCGAAAGGGTGAATCCTCCGATTTTATTGTCGATTGGTATACTACTGTATTTTGGTGTGCTGATTACAAATATGATCATAAAAATCATCGATAAGGTCATTTTGACGGTTATTTGTCGTGTTGGCTAAGCGTTACTACTCAGGTAGTATGCTTGCCACTACGTGTTTTGACCGAACTTGCCTCTGCTGAGGGGCGCACGACTTTTCACGTGAAGTGACTCTCATCCCACCTCTCCCCCTGCTTAGGGGCTCGCGATTTCCACGCTCGAAGAAATGTGAAAAAAATATTTAACCTTGAAAATAACCTTGTCAACAATTTTCATTATCATATTCGTAACCAGGGCATCAAAATACAGTAGTATGCCAATCGATAAGAAAATCAAGGGATTCACCTTTTGAGAAGTCTGTTCGGATTAAATATGGCAGATCCTACCCAGCTTTTCTAGGATTAACATTCCATAAATATTTGTATGCATCGTAAAACATTCTGATTGTAGTATTTTCCATCTTCGCTTAACATTTTCTTCTGATTTTGGTTTCGATTATTTTTCCAGTTCAATCTGGATAGCACATTTCTCGATATTCAATAGGAACATTCGTTAATGCTAAAAACGCTAAGAAATTCAACTCTCATTCCATAGTAAATCATTGATTTCTAGTTTTAACAGGACGGTAAGGTATGTGCAAAGTGTTATATCTCGTTGCTAGGCGCAATTCGTTATTTAGGCTTCTCAAATATATCTTACATAGCTATGACTAGGAATCCTTTAAAGTGCCAACTCTAAATCGACGTACAAAATATTATAGATAGAGCTTCTAGGTATTCTGAACAATTTCACATTGCTTTCACGTAAAATACAACAAATAGTTAGCGAATAAATTTATCCGGGAGATGACACAAATTTGATCTTCATTTGTTATCGCTTGAAACACAAGTAAGGCAGACCTCCCGTGGTTTCAAAATTAATAACGTGTGATTAAAGTTGTAAAAAGTTTTTTTAATATGTTATTTCTTAGTGTCCGTTTTTACTGACAGTTTATGTCAAAAAAATCGATCGGAAGGTAGATGCCATATCGTTTCTGTTTGAAAATTTAATTCATATATCATACCGTTTAAGTGAGTCTAAGGTGTCGGTATGGTATGTAAATTCAATTTTTAAACAAAAACAGTATGCCCCTACCTTCCAATCGATTTTTTTTTACATAAACTATCACTAGAAACAAACGCCAGGAGGTAACATATTAGGAAAAAAGCAAAAAATTGTTTTACAACTTCAATCACACGTCATCAATTTTAAAACCGCGGAAGGTCTGCCATAATTACGTTTTCTTCATGTTTATCAAATAAATGACGAATTAATGACGGTTTCAAACGATGACAAATGAAGACCAAATTAATGTCATCATTTCCCAGACTGTTAGAAAAATTAGAAAACGAACTGTCTTCTGATTGTTTTAACTTTTTTCCAAACTGAAAATATATATTGCTACTTTAAATTTGAGCTTCTACTATCTATTATGGACAGTGACGTAACTCTTTAAAATCTTTGTGTCACTTATACACAAAATAAAAAATTGAAACTTTATCAAGAGAAAGCGAGGAACTTTGTACTACTCCAATATTTATTGGTCATGTTATTTTTAGCCAAATACGATTTCAATTATAGAACTGTCCCCTTGAAATATTTCTTAAATTTATTAATTTTACTTGTCTTTTTTTAGAACATTCTGCCTTTCTGCCTTTATATATATTTACATACAGGATGCCCGTAATTTGTGACAAAGCGTTTTTGTGTTCATAGAGCGAACTAAACTGAATTGAAAAGTTCTCTACCATTTTGTAATTTTCGAAATAGTTAACGGGATAGTAATTTATGAAAATAGACAACTTATATAGGATGTCTCGAAATTCGAGGACATTATAACAGCGTAAAACTTCGTGAAAAATTAAGTAATGAAAGTGCATTCCATTTTTTTCCGCAAAATATTGCAATTTTTTAAGTATAAATGTTTAGCCAATCCTACAGTGGCAATATTTTGTTTATGTCTTATAAATAGCTAAACAAAGTGAGCAGAATCAATCCAAACTAATATTTTTATTTGTTGCCTATTTGTTGCTAAAGTTGCCAAAGAAATAAATTTGTTGCTCTGCGGGTTCTATTAAAAAATAATGTTCCGCTAAAGGAAGATTAAGTTAGCAGAACAATATACATAACAAAGCCGATGTGAAAATAACGTAGGAATTTGTTGCTAAGTTGTTGCTATCAAAATATAGTTTTGAATTAATTATATTTTACATTATATTTTACTATAATAGTTGTATATAATTACAACTCAACAATTACTTTAATTGCAATTACAGTAAAAGAAATGGGGTAAATCGGATCTATTTGCAGTTTTTACTCTCTATAAGGCGTAAAGAAAGTCTGATAACGATCAACGAAATAATAACGTTACAAGTAACGCGTTAATTGACAACCCTATAAATAATTATGATTTTATTGTATGATAATTGTAATTCTATAAGTACATACAATTACATAACATTTGGATTATTTGTATTACATTATTAAGTCAATTACATTTAAATTGTGTGATCTACGTCCAACTCTATATTCAACTTATAATTTTGCTTAATAATTGTGAAAGTAATTATATGCAATTACAATTGTAACTGTAACTGAATTAAATATAATTACAACTCAACAATTACTTTAATTGCAATTACAGTAAAAGAAGTGGAGTAAATCGGATCTATTTGTAGTTTTTACTCTCTATAAGGCGTAAATAAAGTCTGATCGTAAAACTAAAACTACCATTGAAAAGATTATTTAATTCTTTTTAATACAAATTAAATGAAGTACGTTTTAAGTCTGACTATAGTTTGGTTTCTTTAGACGTCGTTTCTCTGTTTACAAATGTTCCCATAGAACTTGCATCTAATAGCATCATCAAGAGAGATGGGATCATATCTCTGAAAAAATTAACATTAGAAAAATTTTTTGTTGCTGTTCGTTTAGTTTTGAATTCTATTTTCTTCATTTAACAACAAATATTACAAGTAAATTTTTGCCTGTGGGTTCACCTGTATCTCCAATTATTGCTGACATAGTTTTGTAGGATTTGGAAGAATTAACAATAAAAAAATTACCTACACAAATTACTGTTTTATCTTCAATATTTGGATGGAATTATTTTAGCTGTACCAATCAAATAATTGAATGACATACAAAAAAATTATAATAATTTGTTACATAGATAGATTACAATTTACAATGAAAGTTGGTACTAATGGGAGATTAAGCTTTCTTGACACAATGATATTGTTGAAGATCATTATATTTGATATCAAAAAACAATTTGTTCCGATAAATTCTTTAGTTTTTTCAAGTCATCTGCTTTATTACAAGAAGAATATAATTTTTTGTACTATAGACAGAATAGTACGTCTGTCTCACGCACGGTTTCATAAAAAACCTATAATAACTAATGCTATCTATATATTTTTAAATAATAGGTATCCACTTCCTTCGATTTTCTCTGCAATATAAGAAAGACTAAAATATTATAATCATTATAGCAACAAAATCCAGAATAATATTCACAAAAGAAAAATTTTTCACAACACCGTACGTCAAGTCTATATCCGAAAGTTTTTTATCCATAATTTCAAAATTCCATTATAAGATAGCTTATTCCACCCCGAATATACGTTAAAAAATTATATTGTAAGAAGAAAAGACCAATTAGATTTGATATCGCATCAGGACGTAGTCTACAAAATCTCCTGTGAAGATTGTGATGCTAGGTTACATTGGTCAAACAAAACAAAAGTTAAAAACCAGACTACATGAATATCGTTCCGATATTAATAAAAAAAATAGGTTCCCATCTGTAATTACAGATCACCATATTAATTTTAACCGTAATTTCAAATGGGATGATGATGTTAAAATTTTAGACAATAAACTCTCTTACAATAAGAGATTATCGGAGATGGCCCACATAAAAAGACAAAGACAAAGCTTGAGCAGAACGAAATTGAATAATTACTGGAATCATATCTTAACGTTATACAATCTCTTTCTCCTTTTTAATCCTCTCTTCTTTCCTCTCTCTCTCTTCCCCCATCCTTCCCATATATTTACTTTCTCCCCACATTCCCGCTTATTTCTTTATTTTTCAATTTTATTTTGTTAACAATGTTCCTCTGAAAATCAACTCTTGATCGTAGCAGTGTTTCTTCGGTTTATTATAACGATAATTTTATTAGTTAGACTGTTTTACACGTATTTTTACTTAATGGTAGCAGTACTCCTTTAATTTATTACAATTACAATTTTATTAATTGGACTATTTTCACCAAGGTAAACTTTTATTACATTTCTACTAATTTACCGTTATTGCCATATTTTATTGTAATTAATAGATTTCTACTAACAAAAAATTCATTTATCTATATATCAAAGTTAACAATAACTGTAGAACGAGATCTAAGAACTCTACATCAACCTCCACAATTTCCAAAAAAATATATTGTATTTTCAAAAAAGATTGTAACGGTTTCATCTACCTTGTTTTATCAAGAAATACAATTACAGCGTAGAATAAGAACTCTACATTCAACCTCCACGCAACGAAATACTAATTGCAAAAAATATCCTCACACTTTTCATAAAGATTCCATTTTTTCTTAACTCCTTGTCCTATGATTTAATTAAAATAAGTCCCGACGGCGCGTGCCATAATCGATGGCTGCGTTCAGCAGAATACAACAGTTTTATAATTCCTACTAAAATAGGACCATTCCTCTTGATCAAAAAGCATAATGCAATCTGTTCAAATCCAAATGTTCAACAGTTACAAAATAAACGTTCTGCTAAACGCAGCCGTTGTTTACGTTTGGCCCGATTTCCTTACTAGGAATCTCACACGATATTGCAGGCAAAAGGGTTAAAAGTGATTAATTTATTCCGTTATAACGTCTTTATGTAAATATCAGCGACTTACATTGAAAATGACCCGATCGATATCAAAACGTCTGTAAATTGTTTTGTTTAATATTATTAATTTATACATTAAAAGATCCAGTTTGTGCTTGTAACCCTTCTATTTTATAATTTTATTTTGCTTGAGCTATTTTATTTTACGAATTTAATTCTTTTCATTTTTGCTTGAGACCATTTTGATGTATCTCTCACTTATGCTGAATTATAATGGAAAATGTCAAATCGGATCATCCTCTGGTCCAAATCAAACATTCCTATTTTTATGGACTTTTAGATAGAATTTTAAAATATTTTAATGTATTTTTGTTAATATTAAATAAAAACAATTTGACAGTCGAAGATATAAAAATTTTATAAAATTTAAATAAATAAAGGCTCCTCAGATAAACAAATCAAATATATAAAACAAAGGAAAATCCAATGTGAGCTAACACAAGTTATTTGTGTGTAAATATATACAATAATTTAATTAGATACAGATTCAACCCTGATATTGGGTCCTAATAAAAATTTTATTTAAAAAAAAATTACTAACAGTTTATATTTTTTATTAGAAATGAAATCAATAAAACTCAATTAATTGTTGAGTGGTGTGCAATCTGTCTATTCTATGTATTCCTAGCCGCGCATGTTACTAAGTTTTCCCTAGAGCATGGACCTACTTATTGTTTCTTTTGTTTTTCTTCTTTCATTGCGCGGCTCTCGTACACGTACGTACACACGCACGCACGCACACAGTTCGTTACTCTCACGTGTCTTTCATTTTTCTACAACTTATCATTAATCTGAGTCATGATATTTTACTGATTTAATTTTTTGGATCTAGTCGGCCGATCATCAGTATACTATTGTACAACCAAGCCTATAAGTTATCTGTAGGTCCGATTTGAAGATCTAAAAAGAGGTCCGATTTGGAACTCCTCGGGTCCTTTCGAACAAATTTTATAATAAAATGCAAAAATCACAAAACGTTTGATATTTTTTAATTCTACACTCTTTAATCTTAAATCAATTACCTTTCAAATTTTTAACCTTTTAAATAAGGATTTTTTTTTTTTTTAATTTTCGCACACAACTGAAAATACATATTATATTTGCGATTTATGAATGTTATGACAGAGAATTGTCAAACTGTCACATGTTTGGTGTCTTATGAGGACTTTACATTATAAATAGCACGCAAATCTGCTCAACTGTATTCATTTAAATTAAAAAGATCCTATTAGGATTTCCTATTAGAAGTTCCTATTAGGAACATGGTCATTTAAGCCATTCTCCCCTATAATTTCAACACGGTGATTTAGACCATTCTCCCCTATAATTGCAATTGTATCGTAATTGTAACTACATTGTAATTAAAGTAATTACAATTGTGCTTAATTACACTTATGAATCAATTATGCCTAACTCTGGTTTGGACTGATTCTGCTCACTTTGTTCCGTTAACTTATAAAACATATTTTATTTCGTATCGGTGATCGCGAAGTGTTCGACATCTAATATCATTGCACGCACATCACACGGACGAATGATTTTTTAACCAACGTTTGAGATTGGCTTTAAACATTTATACTTAAAAAACTATTTTGCAGAAAAAAATAAAATGTACTTTCATTATTTAATTTTTCACGAAGTTTCACGCTGTAATATTGCCCTCGAATTTTGAGACTCCTGTATACATACATATACAGGGTATCCCAGAACAAACATTTGTTTTTAAAATGACGTATTCCTGATAAAATTCTAAGATAATTTTTCCTTTGCCAAAATTCTATGCGTAACTTAGTTTTTGAATTATAAACGAAAATAATGAGCGAATTATGGGTCGCTGCCTACGAAAGGTAGGCAGAGGAGCGCAACGCACCGTCCGACACGGGCGCAGTTCCGATCAACTGCTTGCGACGCGTGACACGATGATACGCGCACGTACACGTATTTTCTCCCTCCCCCCTCTCTCTCTTTCTCTCTCTGCGCTCACGTGAGTATAGACAGACGTGTTTTTCAACGTTCTGTATTTAAGAATAATTTCTGCCGCTCGCTGCCCTGCAAAGCCTTCGTTTTTCAGATCATTGGTCAGGGCTTGTCTCGCTTGATACTTTTCCTCATCTGTGAGTATTGGCATTAGTCTTTGTGGGTCTCTCTGGCCGCAATTGTATCTGTTTCATCTCCGAGAAAATTTGATATCGATCGCCTTTTGTCTCCAACGATCCAGTCATGCGCCTTCAGACAACCGCTGTATATATAACATACATCTCAGGTTGCTGTCAACGACGTCTAACCGTCTTTAAATTATATATAACAATGACGCTTTTCTGCAAAGTGTAAGAAATTTATTGCGATCTCAAATGCGCTTCACTGTGATCGCATTGCTAAACGTTTTTCACGAAAAATGTATTGAGTGTCAGGCTGACATGGTATCCGAGTATGTACCATACTAGCCAATCTGTCCACTATGTAAAAATCAAGGAGACCGCCGCTGACTCCTGGTGTTCCCGGGTCTACTTCTGCGTCTGCAGAGAATACGTCTGCACACACTGCTTCTTCTACTGAGTCTGACTCCCTTAAAGATCTCATCTCTTCACTTCTACTCAAAGTGACTAATATTAAAACACAGTTGCAGGGTCTCTCATCCATTAAGTCGCAACTGTCCACGCTTGAGACCGTAGTACGATCTCTAATCTTTCCGCGACGACCGAAATTCTCTCATTATCTGTCGTTAAGCTGAAAAATGAGATCCCCAGGCTGGATCAGCGTGTGATGGCCCTCGAGGCGAGATCTCTCTCATCGGCGGTACCCTGGAGCGGCTTAATGCCCGGCTCAAATCTCTCGAACGAGATAAACTTAACTCGTTACATTTGGAGTCAAGAAGAATCCATTTGAGAATCCAAGGGAGACTGCAGCATCTATTGCCTCTTTTCTTAAGATTGAAGTCGCTCCTGCTGACATGGTGGCTTGCTTTCGCATCTCCGCCAGCGGAGACCGCCCTTTGGTCCTTAGGTTATCTTCGCTCAGCATTCGCAATAGGTGGATCGACGGGAAGCGAGCTAAGGGGCTTCTGGACGGGGCAGAGATTCCAGGATTCTTACCGGACGTGATTGATTTGAACGAGAGACTTTCTGCTACCACTCGGCACTGTCTCGGTGAGGCCAGGTGTGCAGTCAAGGAGAGACGATTACATCACTCATGGGTGCGTAACGGAAATGTAAGGCGCTATCCTTCTGTCTCCCCTACTCACCTGCGCGATCGGGAGCATTTGCACTCGATTATTGTTGGTGCTCCTTCACCAGCAGTGACTGCGCCCGCTGTCGTGATCCCCCCCTCGAGCCTCTAATGGTGCGAGGGGTGTCTGTCCGCCTCGTCCTCTGTTCGCGTCCACGGTAGGCGCTCTGCTAAACCCAAGCAACCGTCGCTTAAAAGCAAAAAGTGACTATTGATTCCTACTCTTCAGCATCCTTTGGGTCCTTGCATCTGTGTCATGTGAACTACCAGTCCCTCCTCCACTTTTCAGAATTCTCTGATCATTTTTCCAAAACGACATACGATATAATTGCAATGTCCGAGATATGGCTAAAACCTCATGTGCCGGACTCATTTGTCGATCTTCATGGGTATCGTCTCTTCCTTTGAATAGAGGGGAGCAGACATAGGCGTTTACGTGGCTAACGACATTGGAGTCACCATTCGCACCTCCTTACCCGCTTTTGTACTGTGACCAGCCTGAATACATTCTCCTTTTTCCGCATTTCTACCAAAAAGTCCTTCTATTCACAAAAGTCACTTCTATTCACGATTGTTTATAGTCTTCCAAAACTCGGGCACCTCTTCGTTTTCCAGGCTGACTTCGAGAAATACCTCCTCTCTTATTTCGTTGCAATGATCATTGGTGATATCAACATTGATCTGAACCAAATTTCCTTTGAGTCCGGTTTTTTGCGTAATTTCTGCTCAAATCATCTCTTTATCACTTTGTTTTCTAACACACATCACACATCTTCCTCTCACTCCTGGATCGATCACTGTTTCATAAGAGACCAATCACTACTCTTACAATCCTCTTCCTTTCCTTTCTAACCATGATCTAATTGAAATTTCCCTTAACCTCCTCGCTTACCGACTTCCTCGCGCTTATAGTGCGACTTCCACCGCGCACTATAAGCGTCAGGGACTACTCGAAATTCAACCTTACCACAATATTTTACGCTCTCTAGACTGGTCCAGTATTACCCTAACAGTCGATAAAAAAGTCGCAATCCTAAGTACGTATCTCACAGATACTCAGGACATCTTGTTCCTCTACAATCGTTCGTAGCTAAAAGGCCACCGGCTCCTTGGCTTGATATATATATATGTTCAAGAATGCAGGCTAGAGATGCGGTCAGGCATATGCTTCATCTTCGTCCTTCTTCCAAGAGATAGGCGATCTTTCGTAATCTACGCAACGAAGTCTAATAGCTAACGTCAAAAATAATTATATATCTAACCGTCTACGGCTTGCTCCTAACTCTGCGCGTCTCTGGTCGGAATTACACTCGCTCGGTCTCGCTAATTCCAAAACTATAGATCTCGAGCCGGAGGTCTCTCTCGATCAGCTTAACCTCTTCTTTACATCCTCTCTCCTTCCTACTTCTCTTCCTCCTCACGATCCTCACAGCCAACTCTACGATTCGTTTTATGTTCCGTCCTGCTGTTTCTGCTTCTCCCTCTTCTTCCATCTTTTACTCTTCCTCTATTACCGAATCTGACACCTTCTACTTTTTCCACATCACGCCACCTGATTTAATGATGCTCTTCGAAAATGCTCCTCTAACTCTGATGGACTTAATGATATAAATCTTCGTTTTATTCTTCATAGTCTCCCAGTCACCTTTCATAGCATCCTCGATATATTTAACTGCTCCTTCAATTCCTCTATCTTTCCCACTGCGTGGAAACAGTCGCATGTAATTCCCCTTCCTAAAATAAAAAATCCTCTATCTCCTTCTCATTACCGTCCTATATTATTGCTCTGCATCTTCTCCGAAGTACTCGAGCGTGTTGCTTTTGACCAACTATCCCGCCACCTGTCTATGAACAATCTCCTTGATCTTCTCCAGTCTGATTTTCAGACTGATAGCAGTACTCAGACTACTCTCGTCAAGTTGATGGACGACATAAGATTGGCCGTCGATAAAAGAATGATCACCTTGCTTGTTCTGCTCGACTTTACAAAGGCTTTCGACTCCATTCCCTACAGTCGTCTCTTCTCCAAGCTCAACACCTTCCGACTTTCCAAGTCTGTCCTAGCTTGGCTGTGTCTCTCCGGATGTTCCCAACGTGTGCGCGATTCTAACGATACCTTTTCGTCTTGAAAGCCTATCTCAGCAGGTGTCCCGTAGGGGTCCGTCATTAGTTCACTATTATTCTCTCTTCATATCGACGACCTGAGACTCTTATTAAGACACTGTAAACATTTGTTGTACGTGGACGACCTCTAAATCTATTTCCCTCCAGCTGAGCTTGGGAGGTCGTTGGGAGGGTTTGAGAAGATGTTGCCACAATAGACTTGGACTCGGTGCAATGCTAGTAAGACGAAGGCTATGTTTCCAAGTTCGCAACTTCATTGTAGAAGCCAAACGGAGAGCGGGGAAAATTACGGTGCAAGAGCTACTTCCGGAATTATCGGATGAGACTTCCTCTGATAAAGCCATATTTGTGAATGAGTTTTTCCGTCATCTACATATAAACTGTATAAAAAAGCTAAACTTGCGGCAAAAAGTGCAGGTTTTAAGCGCGTTTGGACAAGAGATGGTAATGTATTCGTTCGTAAAGATGGAGGTATTCCCGAGCTGTTGATTGCGACTGAGCAAGATCTCAATAGTATAATGTGACAATCACAACGTAGTTTTTTGAATAATTATAAAGCCGTATCGTCGCCTGATACAGCGTAGTCCTTAAAAATCTCGTGTGTTAATGTAAATTCGTTGCGCGCCCATCTACACGATGTGGAAAACGAGCTATCTGACTGCTCGACGCACATCCTTGCAGTTACAGAAACATGGTTGACGCCCCGCATTGATTCTTCGTGCGTAGCTATCAAAAACTATAATCTCGTACGTAATGATCGGGCAATTTTCGCTGACGGACAGACGCGTTATATTCAGGGTGGAGGCGTCGCATGTTATCTTCATAATTCTCTTTCTTACAGTATTTTAGAATGCTCAGTAAATGATAGTATTAATACCCCGGAATATCTCTTTTTGGATATCAAATCTTCGTCGATAAATTTACTATTTATCATTATGTATCGACGTCCTGAGGGTCATCTTTTTGCTGAATTTCTAATAAAGTTTAATTCTCATATTTCTGCATATAAAAATATTATTGTAACTGGTGATTTAAATTGTAACTTGTTAGATAATACATTTGATTCTAAGTACCTTAAAGACTTTATTTATGACTACTCACTTTTTTCTGTTCCCTTTGGACCAACTCACCACTCTGGTTTCTCATCATCACAAATTGATGTTATGATTGTGGACTCCGGTGTCAAGTAAAAGCTTTTTTACATCCCCAACTCCTTTCGCGGCGGGTCATTGCCTTATAACAATTTGATATGAATTTGACAACCTAAATTGCGTTCCTCAAATTATTACCTACCGCAACTTTACAAAATGCAATTACTTAGCTTTAGATAGGGATTTCTCTGCATTATTAAAACTTCAGCTTCCTAATCTTTTATCATTAGATCATAGTCACTCCGAAGCTAACCATAAAAATAATGAATGTACGCGTAGTCTTAGTATACTATAAGAATGTATCACGGAAGTTTTAAACCGACACGCGCCACTCGTCACTAAACGTATGTTTCATCGCTCGTTACCGTGAGTTTCACGCCTGATTTAAGAGCTAGAATTAAAGAGCGTGATAAATTGTACCTGCGCGCAAAGCGAATGCGTAATCAGCTTCTTCTAGAACAATATAGAAATATGCGCCGCGATATTAAAAACGCGTTAAAAGCAGCTAAAAATCGCTATTTAGCTGACCTTGTACCGCAGCAAACAAGTCCGAACAAACTTTGGTCTTGCCTTCGTAGACTAGGACTTGCAAGCGAGTCTGTCCAGTCTGCCCTTCCTCATTTTTCACCTACCATACTTAACCGCCATTTCGCGCAGATATCTTCTACTCATCCGCCGTGTGATCTCATGACTATCAACAATATCATCCAGCGGCCACTAACCATTTCCCATCCAACTTTTACCTTTTCCACAATACAATGTCAAGAAGTTCTTCACAATCTGAATCTAGTTGCGCAGAAGTCGCGTGGGCTTAGCCCTGATCATTTTCCTTTAAAGCATCTTAAACCAATGTTCTCAACCATAGCACCATACTTAACCGCCATTTTCAATCTCTCACTCACAACTGGTCATTTTCCGCCTATCTGGAAAACATCGTACATTATCCCACTAAAGAAAAATGCAAATCCATTAAGCCCTTTCGATACTCGCCCTATTGCAAACCCTCCTCATCTTTCCAAGGTTATCGATTCGCTTATCACCCAATAAATCGCCTTGTACCTGGAGAAAAATCTTATATTACATCCCAGGCAGTGCGGATTCCGAAGATTTCACAGTACTCAAACTGCATTACTGCATCTCATGGATGACGTCCGTTTGGGAATAGATTGTGGGGCAGTTACTATTCTAGTGCTGTTTGATTTCTCGAAGGCTTTCGATACGCTGAATCATACCGTAATCTTGACCAGTCTTCGAGACATAGGGTTCGATGAATCAGCTCTGAGATGGCTTCACTCATATCTATCAAATCGTTCTCATAAAATAATTGGTCTAGATAGCCTAACCTCAGACCCCGAATATATTATTATACATCTGGCGTGCCCCAGGGTTCGAGCCTAGGACCGATTTTATTCATTATCGTCATCAATACCTTATTTCCCAGGCTTCACTACTGTCGTGACACAACCATCATCTTTGCTGACGACACGCAATTTTATCTAACGACACCAATAAGTCGCTTAAATGAAACAATATATAATATCAACAGCGATATTGCTGAGCTGGTACAGTGGTCCCGTGATTTTGGGCTCACCATAAACACACGTAAAACACAGGCCATTATCCTTGGTTCCACTCAGAATCTTGTTAACATTAAAGATCTTACCATACCGCAGATCATTGTTGGGTCGGATGTAATACCGTACTCACGTGAAGTAAAGGATCTGGGTGTGATAATTGCTTCTGACTTAACTTGGAATCGCCATATCAACACCATCTCTTCTAAAGTTCACAATGTCTTGTATAGGCTAAAATATCGTGGTGCTTTTCTCCCTTCATCCATCAAGCTTTCTCTTGTGAATTCATTGGTCATCCCGCATCTTGATTATGCATCCCTCGTTACCGCTGACTTGACAGCTTATCTCAACGTCAAGCTGCAACGCCTTCAGAACGTTGCCCTACGGTATGTGTATCGCTTGCGGCGTGTCGAGAGACTAGCGCTGTATCGGAAGAAAGCGAAATGGCTCACTGTTTCATCTAGGCGACAACTTTTTCTTGGAAGTCTTACTCGTCAAGTCATTACTATGTCACAGCCTTCTTATCTGGCTGATAGGTTCATACCAATCAACGAATCCTTACGTCGATCATCTCGCCATCATTCCGCTTGTTTCTCACTCCCTACCCCACGTACTAACATCTTCGCTCGCTCATTTTGGATCACAGCTATTGAACTCTGGAATTCCCTTCCTCGTCATATACAATCACTCACCTCCACTGCATCTTTTCGTTCAAACCTCCTCTCGTATTTATTTAGGGCAGACCAAACCTAGGATACAAGGCATACTTGAATTGGTGCGAGGCAACTGAATGGTTTAAAAGGCTAAGTTTAATTTTAGGTTTAGAATTAGATAAATATGCAATTATAGCAGAGTAGCTAATTATATAGTTAATAGGTTTATATTAAATACTGATATGTTTGCGTTATGCTGCCATGTTGCAGAGACACCAGCGAATATTGTATCGTTGCATCCTGCCCGAAATATTGTAACGGCAGGGTGCCGTTGTTGAATTTTTGTCCACGGCTCGTTGTGGCCAGGACAATAATAAATCTGTTATCAATCAATCAATCAATCTCTCTCTCTCTCTCTCTCTCTCTCTCTCTCTCTCTCTCTTGGACTGGTGAGTGTGTAGACGTATTTATTTCTGCTCCTGCTTTACACATAAATTCTCATTGTTTTTTTTCTACTTCTTTGAGGGAGACCCTCTCTGCGGGGTGCACGGTCAGTGGACGTACATGTTTGGTGCTATTAGAATCAACAGTTTCCGTGATTACGTCCACCGTGAACCTTTTACCAAAATTTGTAAATTTCTACATTAACTCTTCAACAACGTTCTCGGCGAGTTCAGCTTGTGCGCAGGTCCATAGTGCCACGTGACTTTTGTGGCCAGTTATGTTCAGCTGTCTGCGCACCTACACTGATGTCTGCATGTGCTGGTCTACACCTGTCATCAAAATTGGAGGTATTCTCAACTCATGCCCAAACCAAGGTTAAGAGGAGAATTGCATAGTGGAGTTCGTCTTACGATCTGTGCAAAGTGCAGGAAGTCCGTCGTCAATAAAGTCGAATGCGACGCATGTAACTCGACATTTCATCCGTCGTGCGCTGTGTTATTTATCAAGGGAAAGCCAGGTACTCATTGTTGTGTGCGTGCGTTATCGTACTTGCTCGTAGCGTCACCTACAACGGCAAGAGCTATTTACTCCTCGAGCCTTCCTCTCCCACCATTACATACTCTCCGCGCACCGCAAATCACCTCGTCAACAAGTTCCTCTTCGCCTTTACTCATTTCATTTTCGACAGGCCCCACTACACACGAGACGCATTCAATTCCTGTTCCTCTCCTTCCTTCCCCGCGATTCGCGATGGGATCGGAAAAGGTGATCGAGCAGCGGCTCAACAGACTGCTTAATGCGATCGAAGGCATTAAACAAGACACAGTTGCCATACGACGGGAACTGGCATCTTTAACCATCGCTGTTGAAGAAAATACGGCTACATGTAATGCATTAGCCAATGATGTAGATTATCTTAAGCATTCTGCGGCGTTGGCTGGTCCAACGGCTGAGTTGACTATAAATGGTATTCCGGATACTTGCGCGTTGACGTACCAGGATATTTTTGTCCGTGTTTTAACGCGTTTGAAATTGTCAAGTTTACATACAGACGTTCTTGCCATTAATAAAATTGAGCATAGAGCATCGGTATCAACTACACCTAGCTTCCTAAATACGCCTACTTCGCGTTACTTTGCATTGAGGGTGCATCTTAAATCTGTAGATATCCGAAACTTCATTATCGACACTAAGCGCAAAGTGGGGAAGATTACACTTTCGGAACTTTTTCCGGAAATATCTGAGCCAACTAACGCAAATAGGCTTGTCTTTGTAAACGAATTTTTACCATCATCAACCTATGCACTTCTTAGGAAAGCTAAAGACATTGCGAAAAAAGCAGGCTATAAGCGCGTGTGGGCGCGTAATGCAAATGTGTTTGTCCGTAAAGATGGAGGTATACCTGAAATTATAATTGCTACTGAGCAAGACTTAAATAAAATCGTTTGACAGCCACGGTGTAACACACCTGCTGCGCTTAACTGCGCATCTGCCTCTGATCCCGCGTTCATTAAAATTTCATGTACGAATATAAATTCTATTCGTGCCCACTTTCACGATGTTGAAACCGAGCTCTCCGACAGTTCAACTCATGTACTAGCTCTCACGGAAACATGGCTTACACCAAATATTGACTCGTCGTGTGTTGCTATTTCAAATTATAACTTTGTGCGAAATGATCGAGCGGTCCGAGCAGATGGGCAGTCGCGTTTTTTACAAGGAGGGGGTGTAGCATGCTACCTTCATAAATCACTGCGTTACTCAATTCTTGAGTGTTCTAATAATACTGATGTAAATTCTCCGGAATATCTTTTTCTTAATGTTAAAGCTTCTTCGCAAAACTTGTTGCTCATTATAATGTATCGACGACCAGAGGGTCTACTTTTTTCTGATTTTTTATTGAAATTAAATTTATACGTTTCAACATATCGTAACATTGTCATTACTGGAGATCTCAACTGTAACCTCCTAGCAAATAATTTTGAGTCGAATTACCTAAAAGATTTCATTACTGATTATTCGTTTTTCTCAGTACCATTCGGTCCCACCCACTACTCGAATCACTCGCACTCCCAGCTGGATGTCATGATAGTGGATTCTAGTAATAAAATTGAAAGCTTTTCCAAATCCTCTGTACCTTTTGCTGCTGGCCATTGTCGTATCACTGCCTGCTATCGATTCGATAACCTTAACCTGACACCGCAAACTATCACATTCCGTAACTTTGCAAATTGTGACCATACTTCTCTAACCAACGACCTCGCATCTCAACTAAATCTCAGGCTTCCTAATGGTCAAATGTCTTGCGATAACCCTTCCCTGCCTGACCTTCTTCCGAGCGATCTTATTAGTGAACTTACTGTATTTTATCAGTGTATTAAGGATGTTCTCGATGTTCACGCACCATTAGTTACTAAGCGTATTAAGCGACGTTCTATTCCTTGGATTTCATCGGAACTGCGAGAAAGAATCAAAGACCGTGATAAAGTGTTCACCCGTGCGAAGCGGACACGAAATCCATCGTTCTTAGATCAGTATAGGAACCTGCGTCGTTCAATTAAACTAGATATTAAGTCAGCGAAAAATCGATATCTAAATGATCTATTACTCCAGCAATCGAGTCCTACCAAACTATGGTCATGCTTGCGTAAATGTGGTCTTGCAGGCGGAGCATCACAATCTGCCCTTAGTCACTTCTCACCTTCTACTCTAAATCAGCACTACGTGGCCATCTCATCATCTCATCCTCCTTGTGACCAGGCAGCGCTAGACTCTATTCTATCAAGACCTATCCCTAGCCACCACCAATCGTTTATCTTCTCTCCTATCAGTCATCTGGATGTCCTTAATTGTCTTAATGCCATATTGAACAAATCGCGTGGTCTTAGTCCCGATCATCTTCCTCTTTCGCACATTAAGCATCAATTCTCAGTTATTGCTCCTTATTTATCAACTTTTTTTAATTATTCTTTATCTCTTGGTGTTTTTCCATCTATTTGGAAGTCACTATACATTATTCCACTTAATAAAGTTACTAGTCCCTCAAATCCATCTGATACACGTCCAATAGCAAATCCACCACATTTGTCAAAAGTTATTGATTCCTTACTTGCACGTCAAATTGTTGCATTTCTTGAAAATAATGAGTTATTACACCCCAAACAATGTGGGTTCCGCAGATATCATAGCACCCAGACAGCACTTCTATACCTTCTTGATGACATCCGCCTCGGTATCGACAAGGGTTATGTCACCATACTTGTGTTATTTGATTTTTCGAAAGCCTTCGATACACTGAATCATTCAACTATATTATCATGTCTGCGTGACATAGGATTTCAGGACTCTGCGTTGAGTTGGATGCACTCATTCCTATCAGAGCGCACTCAGTCTATAATTGGACTAGATGGCCAACCGTCTGAACCTGAACTCACTACATCTGGCGTCCCACAAGGCACTAGCTTAGGTCCCATCCTTTTCATAATAGTTATTAATACCCTTTTCTCCAGGCTCCAGTTCTGTCGTGACACCACCATCATCTTCGCTGATGATACCCAATTATACTTATCAACACCTATTAGTCGCATTAATGAGACCATACAACTGATTAATAATGATATAACTGAGCTAGTTGAGTGGTCCCACGAATACGGGCTCACATTAAATACGCGTAAAACTAAAGCTATCATCCTTGGATCAACGC
This sequence comes from Trachymyrmex septentrionalis, assembly GCF_001594115.1. Taxonomy (NCBI): domain Eukaryota; kingdom Metazoa; phylum Arthropoda; class Insecta; order Hymenoptera; family Formicidae; genus Trachymyrmex; species Trachymyrmex septentrionalis. The sequence goes on along the minus strand of NW_017304155.1, from coordinate 196,603 downwards.
AAAATCTAGCTTCTCTCAATAACCTGCAGGTTCTACCAATCATCGTTGGGAACGATGTAATTTCCTACTCTAATGTAGTGAAAGATCTTGGTGTCATAATAACATCCGACCTCTCATGGAATCGTCATGTCAATACCATCTTATCTAAGGTTCACAATGTTCTATACAGATTAAAATTCCGCGGTTCATTTCTACCTCCGTCCATTAAGTTGTCCCTCGTTAATGCATTAGTCATTCCTCACCTTGACTACGCATCACTTATCATTGCAGATCTTTCTAGTTATCTCAACACCAAACTGCAACGCTTGCAGAACACTGCTTTGAGATATGTCTTTCACCTGCGTCGCGACGATCGACTCCAATCATATCGACTAAGAGCTAACTGGTTGACTGTTGCATTGAGGAGACAATATTTTTTTGGGTAATCTCATTCACCAAATTATTAATACGTCCCAGCCACCATACCTTTCATCCAGATTCATCCCCATTCATGATTCTCTTCGCCGTTCATCCCGTCTGCGCTCCTCACAATTCATGCTTCCAACCCCTCGTACAAACATTTTTGCTCGCTCATTCTGGATTATTGCCATCAAATTCTGGAATTCCATACCGCCTCGTCTGCAAGCTCTTTCATCTCCTGCTACTTTTGGCTTGAATCTTTTCACATACTTAATGAATGCTGACCATAGCGGCCTTGATTAACTAATTGTGCAGGTGGCTATTTCATTTATACGATCACTATTCAACAGTTTACTAGTTTTTTATTGTAGTTTAGTTTATACCGCGATGCTATGTTCGCTATTGCAATAAGTATCTCTATATAATATGTTATCCATGATTGAACTATTCCAGAGAGAGTAGGTAATTAATGCTTTGTATCTGCGCACATCCTGTTCAGTAATCTGTAAGAGCAGGATGTTATTCTGATATGTCCACGGCCCTTTAGTGTCCAGGATATTAATAAATAGATTTCAATCAATCAATCAATCTCTCTCTCTGTCGACCGGTGAGTAGATCGCACGCACTTAATTTTGCTCCTACTTAATCTTTCATTTGCTCACCTCTACTTCACTCTCCCGAGTGACAACTTGTTTCAGTGGGTGCACATCTCCCGAGTGACAACTTGTTTCAGTGGGCCGATACACTGCTGCTGTCTTTGGTCCATAAATCTTAAATCTCAGCCCACTGTGCACCTGTGTTGAGTTTGCCACGTGTGAATTTATCGAATTGTTTCGTCCGCATGTCACCGAAAAGTTCCAACACTCGGCTCTACCTGCGCAGGCGTGCTGTGCCACGTGACCATACGCAACTCATCTCACTCCGGCGGTTCCTCGTGACGGCATATTCAACGCACACGGGCTTATTCGTGACTCATACGGTATGGTGATCTAATGCCAAAGATATATCGAAAAATATGGTGATCTAATGCCAAAACAAAAGCGAAAAGTTGAGATTTCCGAAGCCAAAAACCGCGCGGACGATCCGATTTGTGTGAAGTGCCACAAGAAAGCCGTCAATTTGAAAATTGAATGTAGTTTATGTCATTCGGTTTTCCACCCATCGTGTGCTCGAGCGTATATTGTAAATAGACCGGACACTGTGTGCTGTGTGCGTTCTTTTGCACGCTTACTCGAGTCGGCGTCGCACACGCATAACGCCCATTCTACGTGCAGTCCCTCTCTATTGTCTACTCCCCACTCACCTGTACCTTCCCCGTCTGCGGCTAGTTCCAACGTGCATAGCTTATTATTAGTCTCGCATACACAGAATATTGAAGCACATGACAATATGACTATCATCGACCCGACTATGCAAGATCTACTGAGTGCAATCAACTCATTTAAAGATGAGCTGCGTGAAGACATTTCGTCTATTAAACGTGATACCGAAGCCACCAGAAATGACGTCGCTGCCCTGACCTCGACTGTGCAACAGAATACAGCGGCATACAGGGCTCTGTCAGCTGATATGGCATATCTCAAGCACGCCATGGCACTGGCTAGACCGACTGCCGAATTAATTATTAATGGCATTCCAGCTCAATGTGGTCTTGCTCACCAAGACATTCTAATACGAGTGCTAACACATTTGAGGCTACCTGGTTTCCACAATGACTTTATTAGTATTAATAAAATCGACCTCAAACCTAATGGGTCTAGTCGTGATACTACTAGACAATATTTCGCGCTCAAGGTCTTGTGTAAATCCGTTGAAATCCGCAATGCCATTATTGAGGCCAAACGCGGGTTGGGGACCATTACAGTCCTTGAACTTTTTCCCGAACTCTCTATTAATGGCTTTAATGCTAACAAAATCTATGTTAATGAATTTTTACCTTCGTCTACCTACGCTCTTCTAAAAAAAGCTAAAACAGCTGCTAAAAATGCTGGGTATAAGCGCGTTTGGGCTCGTAATGGCAACATATTTGTCCGTAAGGTGGCATTGCGGAGCTACTTATCACCACTGAACAGGACTTAGATAAGATTAAATGACTAAGCCCGCGCAACTTACTTTATTAAATGTGCCTGCTATTATTGATTTGTCTTTGTTTAACATTTCGTGTATAAATGTAAACTCTCTTCGGGCCCATCTACATGATGTTGAAATCGAGCTCTCAAGTAACAAGACTCACGTTTTGGCACTAATAGAGACATGGCTTGTGTGTATGTGTATATCACCGTACTGCAGTGCCTTATTGATACTACTGTGAGACTGAATTTAGACAATGCTCTTCTTATCTTAATTTGCTATGTACTTAAATTTTTACTTAGATATTATTATTTCTTTCTTTGTTTACTCTTACTTAATGCGTTAGGATAAACTACATAAGCGCCGCGCCGAGAGAGATATCTTTGTTATAAGAATATTGTATTTCTTTCACATCCTGACCGACCGATTGTAACGGCAGGATGTGTAGTGATTTGTCTACGGCTCGTTGAGGCCAGGACAATAATAAAATGTTGTCAGTCAGTCAGTCTCTCTCTCTCTCTCTCTCTCTCTCTCTCTCTCTCTCTCTCTCTCTCTCTGTTTCAGGCACAACAATTATGCTCGATGGAGAGTCTATCGAGTTCACTAATAAAGTAACTAATCTTGATCTTTGTACGAGGTCTGTCCAAAAAGTATCGCGAATTTTGAATTTCCGCGGGTTACGTATATTCGATTTTCGATTTTTGTGGCGTTATGTTGGTACTCATGTCCCTCACTTATGCCGACAAGTTCGGCCATTTTGAATGTTCAATTTATTTTTGACAGCTGCTTTGCTTGCACGTGTTTTGGCTCGTCTTCGATTTTTGCCTTCCAAAAAATGGATCAAAGAATCTGTATCAAATTTTGTGTGAAAAACAAAATTAAGTGCGCGGACGCATTCCGAATGTTGACTGTGGCATATGGTGAAGCTACCTTGGACCGAAGCAACGTTTATCGGTGGTACAAAATGTTCTCAGAGGGCCGAGAAGATGTGAACGACGAAGAGCGTGCTGGACGCCCGAGCACGTCAACAATAGACGAAAACATTGATGAAGTGAAGAAAATAGTATTGG
>NW_017304155.1:189264-192761 GCF_001594115.1 Trachymyrmex septentrionalis | reverse complement strand
TTTGAAGTGCTTCGAGGATTGGAAAAAACGTTGGCACAAGTGTATAATATCTGATGGGGATTACTTTGAAGGGGACAAAATAGATATTCATGAATAAATAAATAATTTTTGAAAAAACACAAAATTCGCGATACTTTTTGAACAGACCTCGTATTTCCAGCATCTTAAGCTGAAACAAACAAGTTAAGAATGTCTCAAACCATATTAAGGGTCTTATGGAGGTAAAATTATTATAAAAATTGCCTTTCGACTCGTCTGCGCACTCAGCTTGTAACTTCGCTAATTTTTCCGATCTTCGACTACTGCACGGATGTCCTCACCGATTTAACCTGCCAGCAAAAAACAAAACTAAAAAAACTGATGAACGTCTGCGTGTGTTTTAAATCTGCGTAGGAAGGAGTATGTCTCCGAGCACTATCGCTCACTGGGCTGGCTGTCCGCGGATGACAGAAGAATGTATCTCACCTACTATTTCTTCTTTTCCATAGTCCGATCCGGAATCCTTCCTTTTCTTTCCTGTAATTTTCGCTCTCACATTCCTCCTGGCAATAACTTGCATGCTTCCAATGCAGTTCTCACAGTTCCCACCTGTAGAACTTCCACTTACTAGTTTTCTTTTCAATGTTCGGACTCCACTCTTTGGAATAGTCTTCCTCCTAGCATCAGAGACTCCGATTCGCTCAGTGCTTTTAAACGCGTGCTGTTCTGTCATTTGCGGCAGCGAGGGCTGAAAAATGGATAGTTTGCATCTCGTTACGCATTTTATCTCATCCCATTTTATTTCATTTTATTTTTATTTCATCTTCCATCAATCTATTGCATAACTCTATCTTAATTTAGAATAATTAGCGTTATTTTTTCATCTTTCTTTTCTTAGTTTCAACATCATGTAGATCATACTTGCGAACATACACTTTTCGTTCATAACTTTGTAATTCAGTCGCAATTCTTGTAATTCTTGCAATATCAGTAATTTTGTAATGTGTACCTTTGTAATATTTGTATTTATAATTTGTAATACGTAATTTTTATTTTAGTAATTTGTAATACTGCCGCTACATTTTCAACTTTCTCTACTCTGCTATAAATTCTTTGTTACGATTATACCACTAATATATATTAAAACTACAATATATTTTTCTTCTATGTTCTTAGAGAGCTTACCCTAGAACATCAAAAAGGCATTCTAGCTATTTATCTATTTACCTTATAGAGATGTTCAAGTAATTTCAACGCGTTCAAGTAATTTCAACTCGTCGAATAATTAATCGGTATTTTATTGCGATTAATAAAATTAGTAATAAAGTTAGTAAATTTTTTATTTTGTCATTCAAGTGCTTATGTAAATCAGTGGCTGTATCGATTTGCTGTATTGATGGAATTTAATTATGATTATCACGTAATGTTTCCTTTTTTGTAGTAATTCTCAGTTGCTGAATGATTGATGAATCGGCAGTGATTAATAATAGTGAGCCAATAAATTCGTTTGTAAAAATCAATCAAGAGCGTTGATAAATCCGTAATACCTGATACAATTTATAAAAAAACAAAAACTTCTAATTATTAATTGCAGTATGCAATTTCTTTTTTAGATTTAATCCTCAGTCGCTAAGTAATTAATCGATAGTGATTAATAATAACAAACTGATAAATTCTTTTGTAAATCGAACAAGTGTGCGTGAAACGTTATAAGTGATACTGTTACATCCAGCGGACTCCCACAACTCTTTTCTTTCGTAGAGATCTGAAATTCGTTAAAATAAAAAAATAGCTGGGAATAACGAACAAACTGAGCGTTTATAGCCTAAAGAAGACTACAAAATTTTTCTTTTCCTATATTAAAAACTAAAACGAATCCAGTATCTCATCATAAATGACGCTTCAAGATAAACTAAAAATCGGTGCACGTGCACAAACGGCAGGACTAAAGAGACACCGAGTCTGTGCCCCTCGGACACTGCGGCTAAAATAATAATAAATATGTCATTAGAGACGTAAGACCGGCACCAAGATACTTTTTAATGATCAAGTCGCGGACGATTCTCACGAGTCCGTGATCATAAAATCTAAGACGTGACACGCGACGTTCAGGGGGTGGTTTAGTGATCCCGCGTACCGACGCTGTACGTGCGCTTCCTCGACATACTGTACGTGCGCTTTTCTCATAAATTTTAAGATCATAAAATTAAGGATGACTTCCACACGTTACAGATTCTGGTCAATGTCCTCTTCCAGCCTTGACCAATTAGAAAACAAGAAATAGGTCTCACCACCTAATTAACGAATCTATCCACCATTCAGTGTGCTGTTAATCAAGGCAGATTACTATAAAAATCCCGGTTCCGCGTTAATAATTCAGCATTATTTTTTTCGATTTTTCCTGGGAAACGGACCGAGCGGTCCGAAGTTTTGATTTTCCTTTTCCTGCAAACACTTAACTCCATATTCAGAATTAGTACGGGAGAAACTCTGTTAAATTCTCGTACTTGTTACCAAAATTAACAGATTTAGAGTCAGTGTTGGAAGAAGACATCGAGCTCGGACACCTGGTCGCAGCTCCAGCTACGAAGCAGAATTTGCCGACAAGGCCCTCATTCTACCAAGTTTCTTCAACCAGCGCAGTAGTACGAAGTTTCCACTTCGCTATTCTCTTGTCCCCTTTATCTTTCTCGCACTAGTTTGTCTTATTGTCATATTTTATTTCATTGTTCTTTTTCTACTTGAATTCTCTCGTAATAGAAGATTAAAAAAAAAGCATTGCAGTGCGTTCTCGTGATAACATTCCTTCCCGTCGCCGCCACACGGGGTTTGTCCGTTTTCGCCGACCGGTAGCCCGTACCTGCTCGCTTAACATTGGCACATGCAAAGAATATCCGGCCGATCAAACTGAAAATCAACTCGACTTGCCATCACTCACTCCGGAAATAAAATTTTCGTACTCTCCTTCTCCGCACGTTCTTGAGGACCTTGCAGCTAATCTTCTTCCAGGTGACTTCTCCCCCATTTTCTCCCATACTCTCGCCTTTACGTAAATTATCCCCCTATTCACCAATCCCTCCTACCAACACCGATCTACCATCAATGATTATACTCTGCCTAATCCCGCCCCCTTTCTTTTCCATAATATTGACTTAATTAATATTGAATTAATTTGTCATGACCTTTTCATATCTATTTCTGATGCCAACCGACTCGTGATCCGAATCGAAGGAGCCGACTATCCTTTTTCCATCCCCGTGTCTTCTCTCATTCCTATTTTCGCGACTACCTTCCTCTCCTATGATCCTCCTCTTTTTAAATTCCGTTTCTCTTCTTCTTTCGCCACACGATATACGAGGTCTGTTCAAAAAGTATCGCGAATTTTGTGTTTTTTCAAAAATTATTTATTTATTCATGAATATCTATTTTGTCCCCTTCAAAGTAATCCCCATCAGATATTATACACTTGTGCCAACGTTTTTTCCAATCCTCGAAGCACTTCAAAAAATTATTTTTTG
>NW_017304155.1:172798-188957 GCF_001594115.1 Trachymyrmex septentrionalis | reverse complement strand
GTAGCTTCACCATATGCCACAGTCAACATTCGGAATGCGTCCGCGCACTTAATTTTGTTTTTCACACAAAATTTGATACAGATTCTTTGATCCATTTTTTGGAATAGGCAAAAATCGAAGACGAGCCAAAACACGTGCAAGCAAAGCAGCTGTCAAAAATTAACTGAACATTCAAAATGGCCGAACTTGTCGGCATAAGTGAGAGACATGAGTACCAACATAACGCCACAAAAAATCGAAAATCGAATATACGTAACCCGCGGACATTCAAAATTCGCGATACTTTTTGAACAGACCTCGTATCCACACACAGTCACACATACATAAATCCGTATGCTAATATATTTCAGAATAAAGAACTAAAGAAGGGTTGTATTTTACAACTTAACAAAAATGTATTGCTAAGTATTTCTTTAATTATATTACTATTAAATTTAATCTTTGCTTGTTTATTTGAATTACAATACTTCTCCTTGTATTTATTATAGGTTCTCCAACGGTTGCACTTCGCCCTCTGCCCGGTCACTTGGATTAAGTTCCATGACCGAAAGCCAGGGCATACGAACATGCTGGCATATCTGGCGTTACAGTGCGCCCTCCCGGTATACTGACCCAGTTTGGACCCTTTAAATTAAAAGTACGTCCGACTCGTGTGTTCGCTTGGCGGAGCACGAGTTGAAGTTTCCACTTCGTCCTCCATTCGATCCTCGGCTCGTTAGAAGCCTCAGGATGAAGCAAAGCCTCCCGATTTGCGTCGATCTTTCCTCATAACTCTCTTGCGGTCCGAAGCCTGGACACGACCAAATCGGTCTAATAATTCGGTTCCTGTTGCGTTCATTCTCTTAGCTCTATGCATGCGGAGCTTGGACGTAACAATACAGTTAATATGAAAGACAACAATTCGTGTAAATGTGATTGTGATACAATCAATGTGAAAAAGAAAAATTTATTGTTTGGTGTGGACTTATGAGAATCTCAGAATTCACGGTCACGACATTACCCTGCCTTTTCCAGCTCGATTGCGACTATAAAGACATCTCTACAAGATAGGAGAGAGAGAGGAAAGAGGGAGAGAAAATACGTACGCGTATTATGTCACGCGTTTCATGTACAATATAACAAGCAGCTGATCGGAACTCAGCGCCCGCTTCGGACGATGCGCTGCGTCGCCCCTGCCTATCTTCTGTACGCGACCCGTAATTCGCTCATTATTTTCATTTATAATTAAAAAATTAAGCTACGCATAGAATTTTGATAAAGGAAAAATTGTCTTAGAATTCAGGAATACGTCATTTTAAGGAAAAAATTTTGTTTTGAGATACCCTGTATATATATTCTTCAAAACGAAGCAAAAACGAACATATCTCTACAGAACTTTTTCTTAGTCGATCCCCTACATGCTCCCGAAGTTTTGACATTTAAATTCCAAACTCCCTGTACATACATATGTGAGCGCGCGCGCGTGTATGTGTGTGTTAAGATATATGTATGCAGGTTGAGTGATAAAAAATTCATCAAATTTTTCTTGAAAAGAGATAAGAGGAAAACACATATTATCAAAATTGTAGAATAAGTAAGGGAGAGGGGGCATACTTTGATGATCTTGAATAATCATAAATGTCCTTAGTCTTTCATCCTATCAATAAAAAAACTTGTTTTTAATGGAAAGGAGTATTTTTTATTCTCTTCTATCTATTTTTTATTCTCAGTCTATCGATGGTCTTGAATGAGCTGAATAACTTTGCAATTAGAATATGTTTCCAAAAATTAACTATTGGAATATAAGCCAAAATAAGTCAGATTATTCAAAATATTCATCATGTTGATTGAAACATGCCTGTAATCTAGAAAAGCTTCTAACTTTTGAATCATGAAAGAAGGAAAATAATACAGAACTACCTCTACCGACCCATTTATTAGGAAACATTGAGCTCTTGTCTTATAATATTTGAAAATTAGCACGTTCTAATATTCAGATTTGAGTTGGAATTGACAAGTACACAGATCACTGCAAGTTTCTTTAAAATATTACATTCTACTGAAAAAGTTTTTGATATGTTAATGATTTACGATAAGTGTATACAAAATGCTACGTAAGTGTAAAAATTTTATGAAAATCTGTATAGATTAAGATAAGATCTTAGAAATTAATAATTTTTCATAGATATTCGTATTGAAACGTAGAGCGTTGTTTGTTTAAAAAAATCTAGAAATCCTCCACCCTCAAATAACACTACTCTACATCCCACTACGAGTGTTTACGAAAAATTAAGAATTTCTAAGTCAGACAAATCTCACTTTACATCTCACTGCGAACATCTACGAAAAATTAAGAATTTCTAAGATCTGTGTAGTTTTTCTATGTCTTTTCGTAAAAATTTTTTTTTCACCAGGGACGTTTGACGAATCGAGTGCATATTACTGAAAGTGTTAAGACTCAGCTAAGACAACAAAAGCAAAATGTTGTTATTATAAATGAAAATGTGTCTATCGGCTGCTTATTATAAATCTACATGTCTCTACAAGAGATATTGCCCGTGATAGAAATATTATCCAATCTTCAATGTCACGCATACTCAGGAAAAATAAGTTTCATCCATATCGTATATCGATACCCCAAGAATTCTCTCCAGAATGATTTTAACATGAGAATTTAATTCTGTACATGGGCTCAAAATAAATTACAAAAAGATCCTAACTTTTTTCGATTTGTGTTATGAACATTCAAGAGTGATAGAATCATTAACAGGCCCAATTTGTATTATTAAAGCGAAATCCTACACTGGATAAGATCAACATCGGTGGAGTATTAATGTTTGGGCAGGAATTATTAACGTCTGGTTAATTAGATCATTCTCTTTGAGGAATTTTACAACCGAGAGATTTGTTCGTTTTCTTAGAAATGATTTTCCAAATTTGGTGGAAAATATTCCGCTGAGAGATAGGACTCGAATGTGACTTGAGTTAGGTGGTGCACCACTCCACTTCGATATAAATACGAGACGAAAGAATGTTCTAAAAAAAAATGGATTGGTGGAGGTGTTATTCCCTACGAGATCATCCGATTTAACATGTTTGAATTATTATCTTTGGGGAAGAATAAAGGAACTAGTTTACTTTTAACGTCCTACAATTTTGGAAAATATAAAAGAAAGAATAAAAAATATTTTTCGCGAAATAAATGATTCGAGAGTTAAAAGAAGTCCAAGCAAACTCTGCACAAAGACTACAAGCATGTCTAAATGAACATGACGAACATTTTGAACATTTATTGCAACAATAAAAAATTTTTTTTCCAACTTTTCAGTCTGACTTATTTTAGTTTATATTTTGACAATAGTTGAATTTTCGAAAAGATACTCTAATTTAATGCAAAATTATTCAGCTCATTGCGCACCATCGATAGAACAACTAAAAAATACCCCTTCTCATTAAAAAAAATTTTTTTATTGGTAGTATAAAATCTAAGACACATTTAAGGTTACTCAAGATCATCAAAGAATGTCGTCTTACTTATCCCACAATTTTGATAATAGGTGTCTTCTCCCCATTTTTAACTGTTTACAAGAAGCTCAGATTCATCCTGTATACGTATATACTCGTATGTGTGCGTCCGTGCGTGCATGTGTGTACATGCGCGCGCTTGTGCCTACGTATATACAGGGTGTATCAAAAGTTTGGAAACGGTTAAATATCTCGAAAACAAAACATTTTTGTGAAAAATGTTTCAAATAAAAATTGTAGGCTTTAAAAAGATCTATTCACTGATCACATCCGTTTGACCTTGAATGGCGTCAAGCTCAGGTTAAGGTCAAATCAATTTTTTTTAAGTTCATCCTATTTTTGATAGCAGAATCTAATAGCTGGTTTAAGAGCTTTTCAAAACACTAACCAAATCATTTTTCATTAAGTACTTTTCGAGTTATAAGGCTTTGAAGATTACAGTACCACCGGTATTAGCATTACACAAGGTCTGACCGAGAAAATAAAGCCATTGGAGGTTGTACTTTTTATTTTCATTTTTATATAAAAATTAATTTTTAGTACAAAAATGAAAATAACGAGAAATAATTTTCAGTGGCCTTGATCTTGACAAATGTTATCCAGGATATGATCTTGAACAACATTCAAGAGGTTTTAGCCGTTAGTGGACACCTTATGTAATACTAATGTCTGTGGTACTGACTAACCTTCAAGTCTTATAACAAAGTATTTAATGAAAAAATATTTTATTATAGTATTTTAAAAAGCTCTCGAGGTAAGCTGCAAGAATATGTAATGAAAAATAAAAGGTTTCATTAAAAAAATTTAAAGTGACCTTGCTCTGACCTTGACAACGTTACCTAAGGTCAATGATGTCCCCCTCGAAATCACAAAATTTTTGTCTGAAACATTTTTCTCTAAAATGCACTATTCACAAGAGAAAACTGAGATCATTATTTAAAATGAGACACCGTGTATGCAGAGTGTCCACTATTTTTAGCAAAGCGCTCTTATATAAATAGGAATAAACTATGTTAAAGTCCTCTATCATTTTGTAATTTTCACAATGGTGAACTAGAGTTGAGAACAGTTTTTGAGTTAATCTTAAAGGATCAAGAAAGCTGGAACGTTTTTGCCACATTCGCTAAGAATGTGGCAGAAGGAAGAAGCGGAGCACAGGCGACAAGCTATTGGCTATGACCACGAGCCTACGCCGTCACTTGGATTGGCAGACGTCGAAATTGATAGTGGTTAACATCCACAATTTCAGACACTCGCATCAGATCACTGTAACTGATATTGGAGCGAAAGACAGGCCGCAATAAATAAAAGTACCACATCGAACACGGTGTGAATGTGGGGGACTCTCCAAAAGAATATCTTACGATGATGCCAAGACGTCCCCTTTCACAAGATCGAGCAGGGCACAGAAGAGGTTAGTATAGAGACATAGGCGACCCGTGATATGTATAATCCATTTATAGGTATGCGCGGATCGAGTCCTCTGGTTAGGGAGTATATGAAGATTCCTTTCTCTTCAACAAAAAAAGGATTTTAAATGATATATTTACTGATCTAATCAGTTTGGCCTCGAATAACGTCGCCAAGGTCGAATCAAAGTCGCGTTAATTTTTTTTAATATTGTAGAACATCCTATTTTTTTATTCCAGAATGTAATAACTGGTGTCAATAACTTTTAAAATTACTGTAATAAATTTATTTTTCATTAAATACTTTTCGAGTATAAGACTTGAAAGTTACAGTGCCTGCATTAACATTACGCAAGATGTCCGATCGACTAAAACATCTTATTATTCAGGATCATGTCACGAATAACATTTGTCAAGATTAAAACCATTGAGAGATTATAATATTATTTTTATGTTTGCTTAAAAATGAATTTTGAGTGCAAAAATAACAATAAGAATAATTTCCAATAACCTTAAAAATGTTATTCAGGACGTAACCCCGAACAACATTCAAGAGGTTTTAGTCGTCGGTCGTTACGTAATAATGGTGTTGAGTAGTACTAATAATGGCGATACTGTAACTTTCAAGCCTTATAACTCGAAAAGTACTTAATAAAAATTAATTTTATTATAGCGTTTTGAAAAGCTTTTGACATCGGCATTACATTTTGGAATAAAAAATAGAATGTTCCATTTTTTTAAAATCAACGTGATCTTGATCTAATCTTGGCAACGCCATCCGAGGTCAAACTGATTAGATTAGTAACCATATATAAACCTTACACTTTTTATATGAAACATTTTTCTCAAAAATGCTTTGTTTTCGAAATATTCAACTGTTTCCTAATTTTTTTAGGACCCTACATACACGCAGATCGTAGAATTTATATATTTGTTTTATAATCCGTTGCCGCCCCGAACTTTGTTATATCTGTGCACGTCACTTACAGAATGGAGAGATGGAAGGCGAAAACTCCCGGTCGCCAGATGAGCAATACAAATGCCAGTCGAAGAGACAAATAATCCGATACGGAGCCGGTAAAGGAGCTGCATGTCCAGGACATTTCGTGCTCGAATAATTTAGGGGCTACCAGCGATGCAGAAGTCCATGGAAATTTACATTGCTCGCCCTAAGATGCAAGGATTCGCAGCCCGCAAGGACCTATACGATACGCGGGGCTGTGTGATTGACAGGAGTCAATCGGCGCATGGTATGGCTCCAATTAAGGGGGGACCAAGCGGCCTGTGTGAATCCGCGGTAAGGTCCCGGCCGGCACTCGTTCTGTGACTGACTCGGCATCGATTGTGAGAGGACGCAAACTTCCTCGCTGTCGAGAAAATTCAAGAAGCAGTGAGCTCCCATGTTCACAATCCAGGATTGTCGCAACAAGGATCAGAGGAAGATATTAGATGAGACGAATGCCGTTATCGTTGTAAAGCTGCCGATCATCGAGTTTGAGTCTCGGATAAATTGCGCGTGAAAACTCGCGTGACTGCAAGCGGCCGGTATAATAGCCGTCGTCAAGATCCAGAGAATTGGAAGCCACATGCCATCCGTCCGAGCGTTGTTGTTAAGAGAATTATTAGCTGCTGATTCGCGTTCGTCTCTTTTGCCAGTCGAATCATTTTTTTGTACCTTTTGTGCCGTGCCGAACCGGCTGCTGTAACTGTATCGTGTGCTCGGATTATCATTCGAATTCGAGGTTACTCTCGTGGGTAACATTCTTTGCTCGAAACACGAATTATTGTACGCTGTCGACGGATGTCAGGAATATTTGGTCGTCGTACATTCGCCACCTCCGAAGGTGATCGTTCGAAAAATTAAGATCTTAAGATATAAAGTACGACTGTTGAATCGGCGTTAGAAATAAGTTATAATTGTCCACGGAAGTAGATCTTGTCAAATCCGGCTTAGTAAGGCTCCAAATATTGATTGTAATTCGGTTCATTAAATATTATTGTTCTTTCTATTTCTTTCTATTATTAATTTGTGTGTGATTCTTGTAACCTATCTCTCTCGTCTTCCGACAACTTCTCCACTTTTCTCCACTTTTTCGACCCACTTCTGTTGCCGTCACGAATTAATTGGGAGCAAATAATTTAACGTAGACGAAAATTATCGAAAGAGTGATATGCTCTCTCGTGCCTGGCGCCTAACTTGTTTAGTGAAAAACTCTAATTGTGGGAATTTATCTGTCTGTCGAAATCTTACGCTTATCTCGTATGAAAATTCCTTTAAGTAGTAAAAAAATCACAGAGCACGCGACGAAGTTGTGCCGTCGCTCGCGAACACGGTTACAATATATATATATAGTGTTCTATTTTAAATAACGCATTAAGATTTCTCGGAAATTATGATAGATACGGAAAAATTAACCTTTCAAACAAAAATTATATGGTTCGAAGAGAGACATAAAAAGGTATTTGATTTAACCTTGGGTGACATCGCCAAGGTCACATCAATTTTTTTGTTAATGCCTATTTTGATGGCAGAATCTAATAGCTGATGTCGAGAGCTTTCTAAAATGCTATAAGAAAATATTTTTTCATTAAATACTTTTTGAGTTATGATGCTTCAAAGTTACAGTACCGCTAGCATTAGCATTATAAGATGTCCGACCGACAGCAAAAACCTTTTGAACCTTTGCTGTTCAAGATCATGTCTTAGATAACATTTGTCAACATCAAAGCCACTGGAGATTATTTCTCTTATTTTCATTTTTGCATTAAAAATTCATTTTTATGTAAAAATGAAAATAAAAAGTACAACCTCCAACAACCTTGGTCTTGACAAATGTTATCCAGGACATAATCCTGAACAGCATTCAAGAGGTTTTAACTGTCGATTAGACATCTTGCATAATGTAATGCCGGCGGTACTGTAACTTTCAAGCCTTGCAACTCGAAAAGTATGTAAGGAAAAATAAATTCATTACAGTGTTTTGAGAAGCTCTTAACATCAGCTATTAGATTCTGCAATCAAAAATAGGGTATCCTCCATCTCCATTCAATCTCCATTTAAAAAAAAAACGATGTGACCTGACCATGGCGACGCCACCCAAGGTCAAATCAATGGTACCTTCTTATGCCCCCTTCCGAATCATAATATAACTTTTAAAATGTAAAAACAAAGAAGGGCTAATGAGAGGTAATTCACGGTACTTAGTACGAGAATAAAAATCGTTTATTACCAATTCAAAAGAATATAATTATGCATAGACGTTTCGGCTTGTCTTCGAACCATCATCAGTATGTCTAAACATTTATTGTAATTGTCTCAATCCTTCATGGCGAGACGGAAGACTTGCCAACCTCTGTTAATAGAATAAGAAGATTGAGTCACTCTTCCGTCTCGCCGAAACGTCTATGCGTAATTAATTATATTCTTTTGAATTGATAATAAACGATTTTTATTCTCGCACTAAGTACCACGAATAAACTTTCATTAGCCCTTCTTTGTTTTTACATTTGACATTCTCGAGAGTTATTACTTGTCTTATTTGCATACAACTTTTGTTTGAAACATTTTTTCGTATCTTTATAACCATAGTTTTCGAGAAATCTTAATACATTATTTAAAATGGGACACCCCGTATATATATATATATACACACACGCAGTGTATTAGAATTATTTTTTATATAAGATATGCGTAAACAAATAAAAAGTTGCGCCACTATCAATAATTACATCGCAGATTGTACTGCTTGATTTATATTACATATTATCAGCTATCACGACAAAGCTCGATATAACTTTGATTATCACTGTTTTTGCAAGCGTAGCTGAAAAAAACCTAGGGATATAACCTGATGACCGACATTTCCGTGGAAAATTACTGAATACGATTGAGTACAAGAGATATGTATCAATAAATGAATGAAAAGCTTCTAAAACGCTCTTATCAACAGAGACATCGGTCATCGTGTTTCGTCATGTGTTCGAAATCTTTGATTCGCGGCAAAGATCTTTCTCTCGATCTCTTCAATGTCCGGCCCATCGCGCACAAATACAGAGAAGGCATTTTGCACGGTCATGGTATTATTGGCCGGAGCTAACGGATCTAGTATCGCTGGCGGTAGACGCGGTATCTGACAACGGAAGCGGTAACGATGGCGGCAAGGATGATGCCGTGGATTTCAGTAGTTCGTACTGTCCCCGCGGCATCCGAATAGTGGGTGGTGATAGCATCACGTTCATATTCTCAGGTAACGGCGGAAATACATTGTTCTGAAACTGACCGGACACGTTGCCCACCGGCTCGTAGTTCGCTACCACGATCACTTTGCCGCTTCTGCTGCATGCCTTACCGACCCCGAAGTAACAGCTTCTTGCCCATATTAGCTGAGTGAAATGACCTAGGAAGATGCTCCTTTGAATCATTTTCCATAAGTTAAATTAATTAGATATGTATTAAAATTCAACATGTATCTATGAATATAATACTATAAAGGGTGGAGCAATAACTTTGTCCACCTTGAACATTTCCGCTATTTTTAGAGATATGAAAATATTGTAATTACAAAAAAGTTGTACGGTATCAAGAGGACTCTAATATATGCTGGTAATAATTTTTTTAAGTGGAGGCACTTCGGAGATTTCAAGATCATCTTCATTTTGTTTAATATTATGCTATACTTTTTTAACCTTAGTGCCTAACCTAGTTAATAGCGGATATTTAGATGATTTCAACGATCTATAATAAAAAGTCATTTGTCATTAAATAAAGAAATAAAATAATGATTCTTATGTCATAAGAAGTGCTCGAATGATATCCATTTACATCAATGCAACACTGCAATCGTTGAATTCCTGCATATACACTTCTTAATATTTCCGGATTAATTATCGCACATGCTACAATGGCTACGTTCAGCGGATTCAACAATTGAGTAACGCTCGCTGTTATTGGTGTATTCTTTTAGATCATCCAATCAGCATTTTAGATCTGGAAGAATATATCAATAGCAGCGAGCGCTCGCTCAAACTGTTAAGTCCGCTGAACGCAGCCTGTAATTCGTTTCTTCATATTTTTCGGTGTGGTCGGCACTTCTTAGTATACAATATTCTTGTATTCGTTATATTACAATAAAAAAATGTAAATATTTATATTTCTTACTAATTCTTACTATGAATTCTATAAGTCTAGAGGGATTTGTGAAATTTTTAAAATAAATTATTCTAAGTTTAGTATCAATAGATCTTTCAGAAGGTGATTACTTCATGTAATTCAGCTTTCTTGTGATTTTGGTGACAAGTTAATGTGAAAATGAAATTTTCATTTGCTGAATAAGTAGATATACTTCTCATTTATGGAACTCAACAAAATTCAATAAAGGCGCAAGCATTGTCTATTGAATAGTATCCAGATCGAATGCATCCCTCACATCATGTTTCATTGAATTTGTAAAAAATTAAGAGAAACCGAAAGCTTGATTATGCAAAAATTTGAAAGTCGAAAAAGTCATGTCATCAAGACAACGAAATCAATGTGCTTGCAATAGTGAATGCTAATTCTCAGATTAATTCAAGACAGAACGTGACATTAATAAAAGAAACATATTACGAATTCTTGTTAAACATAAATTCTATCCGTATCATATTAATCTTTACCAAGATTTACACGATACGAATTTGAAAATCGTGTTACTCTCTAGTTAGTGGATGCAGCATCAAATGCACATTAACAATGATATTTTTTATATTCAATGAAGCAAGCTTTACTAATTATGGTCTTGTAAACTTGCATAATATGCATTACTGGTCGAATGAAAATCCACGAGTTAAAAAAAGCTGATCATCAACGACAGTGGTCGGTAAATGTATAGTGCGGTATCATAGGCGACAAATTAATCGGTCCATATTTCATCAACGGAACACTTAATACCATAAAATATGATAACTTTATACGCAACGATCTCGGAATTTTATTAGAAGATATACAATTGAACATTCGCCGAGTAATGTGATATCAACAGTATCAACACGATAGATGCCCCGTACATTATGAACGTAGAGTAGGAACTACTCAATGAAATCTTCCTAAATCGACAGATAGGACACAATCGACATAAAATTGCTCAACTTTTTTTTGATGGGGAACATAAAAAATATTGTATATCAGGAAATGCCGACCACATCGGGAAATATGAAGCAATGAATTATTGTAGCATATGCGACAATCACTCCGGAAATCTCTGAAGAGATTTCAAGGCCTCCACCTAGAAAAATTATTATCAGCATATATTATTACAGGGCCCTATTAATATCACACAATTTTTGTAATATTATCAATATTTTGATCATAAATATTTTCATCTCTAAAAATAGCAGAGATATTCAAGGACAAAATTATTGCTTCAC
Source organism: Trachymyrmex septentrionalis (assembly GCF_001594115.1). NCBI lineage: Eukaryota > Metazoa > Arthropoda > Insecta > Hymenoptera > Formicidae > Trachymyrmex > Trachymyrmex septentrionalis. Next base: position 177,642 of record NW_017304155.1, on the reverse strand, counting down.
CCCGTATAATATAATACAATAAATTAAAGAGCAAACGCTTATAACACTTATCTTCTTTCATCTCTAAGTCGTAGTTGATAGCTTTCTTAATTCTAGACATTATAATCTCTTTTTTACCTGCGTTTACATTGGCGTGGAGAATATCTGGTTCCTTGAGAAAGTCGTATTGCTTCACAGCAGAATACCAGTAAGATGCAACTTCCTGTCCCGTGATATCGCCAGGTACCGCACCACCAGGACGACAATAAAGATTGTGACCTACGTTCCGATCATTTTTATAATAGAACGTGTTCGTGTGCGCCAAATGATTTGCCCATGATTGAGCGTACTCGCACAACTGCAACACGTTGAGTAATAACGTATATAAGTATACATTAAATATAAGTTTAAGTTTATGACATGGCTTTTGACCGTTTTTATGCCTTTTATAGTTCTTGTTTTACTACCTGCGGTGACATAGTCAACGGAGGTGCGTTATGCCGTTGCCGATAAACGTTGTGCCAGCAAAGACACTCAGTGATAAATTCGCTGTCGCGCCAATCAGTTTCCAAGTCACTTCTATCATATGTGATACTCATCGGTCGGTTGCTTAGTATCTGCAAGAAAATCCCTTGTGATACATGCAAGGCAATCATTCCACCATCTACGATTTACACGATATGCTGCACGCGATATCATGCAACTCTATTCTTATGTTTCGATTTAAGACGCTTGCTTTCTTGAGTCTTCGAATATCGTCCTTATAGAAATTCAATATTAGACAATTTAATATATTGAAAGATAGTGATTAATTATCTATTTTAAACATTAAAAGCACTATTGTTCAGTGCTTATAATTAGTAATTAATCATTACCTTCTAGTATTAAATTTTTGTAAGAGTGGCGCCATGAATCTTAAGATTTTTTTAGTTATAAAATGTAGATTCTTAAACTCTCGCGAATTCCTGAATTCTCAGATTTGGATAAATTCTCGAAATCATATGTCCTTAAATTTTGGACTATGCGAATCATACAATTCTTAAATCTTGGAATCATCAAACTTGCAAATATTGAAATTTATAATTTTTTTCAAGTTTTTGTAGATTTCTTCCATATTGATATCTAAATTCTTAAATTTTAAACTATTACTGCATTCTGGATAAATTCTTAGATATCTACATCTTTTATCTTAATTTTTTTTAATTTAGATGCCACTGTGGTATTCAGTCTTCAGACTCGGAGCATTGCATCATCTCAGATCCCAATATGAAGGAAGCTTTAATTTGCGTGTGGAATTATTTCGTGCAAATGGTCAAACCAAAAATTCGTTAGAATGAAAGTCAATTGAAAGATTGTATAGGTATAGACCAATGTGTGTAATGGTGCAGTTTCCCAATTGTATTTATTATCCTGTACAACACAGTCATGCATAAGAGCTAAGACAACAGTGCGCCACTCCTGACTTTAAAATATCGACCCAAGTACTTTGCGCGCGTGCTCCTTTGCTCTTTTGATTTCGAAAACAGTCGCATATCGAGTAAGCCAAGGACACAATGGAAATTATATTCCGCGAACCTGAGACATATCCGGCGCATAACGTTAATCTTTGCCTGGATATACAAAAAACACGATCTCATAGTTAATATCAACTTCACATTTCGCAATTATTCTAAAAATGACAGAATAGTAGTTAGACATTGATAATGTAGCATGACAATTATCTTTTTAGAATTATATTCAATGTAATCCTGATCTTTCAGAGTTAATACAATTTGGAATCCAAGTCCCCAATTCATTAAATCATCTAGCAATTGAACGCGATTCTCGAGAGAAAAGAAATACGCTAAATAAAAAAGAAAAGAACGAAGAGACTAAATTTTACAATAGTTATTAGAGGTGGCTCAATAACATAAATAGGAAGAAGCATACAGCTATATACGCAAGATATTTTTTGCCAAAGTTATATATTTAAAATTAAAAATGTAAACATTTCAGCTAAGTCTTGGCTATCATCAGTACAATAAACTTTGGCAAAAAATATCTTGCGTATGTGACTGCATGCTCCTTCCTTCTATTTAAGAGACTAAATTATTAAATGAGTTTATCTAGAATCAAAATCATTTCACTTTAAACCGAATGAGACAGTATTTTTCTGAGCGTGTATCGCGAGATTTCCATCGTCTACCTTTTTCAGAAGTTTCGGTCGATTGTCCAATTGTTGTTGAGTTAGCTCGTAGTTTATCGAGGACGTGGTGGCTAGGCCTGGTAAATGACTATGATCAGTAATTCGATCCGTCTTGTATAACTTGCTCTGTTCTAGTCTCTTCCTAAGATTCTCCAAGGCCTTCGCCTCTTCGCGCTTTCTGGAGGGCGGCCAGTTCTCGCTCGAAGTATGGATCATGGTGATTCCAGCACATGGTGAATCCTGACAGAGATCAAATCAACAAATTTAAGACTTTTGTAGAAATACTGTTCATTTTAATTTACAATGTACGACTTGTTCAGGATATAAATATAAATCCATAAGTTACTAAGAAGAGAATCTCTTTTGATTTCCGAATGGAAAAAGAGAACAGTTTAAAAGATTTATTTATAAGGAATATATAAATTAACGACGAGAGAGAGGAGGGAGAGGGAGTGAGGGAGTGAGGGAGGGAGGGAGAGAGAGAGAGAGAGAGAGAGAGAGAGAAGCTACGCAAGTTGAATGAAATGTCTAATTTCCAAATGGTGTGTAATGACAAAGAATTAATGATATATCAAATAAATAAATGGATAAATATTAATAAATATTAATTTAATATAATTAAATAATAATGAAGATAATGACAAATTAATAATAATAAATATTCATAAATTAATTACAACTGTGAGAAATTTATAAATTAATGAATGTCGCGCGTATAAAGTTGCTTTGTTGCAAAACTCACACATATAGTATGTATATACATATACTTATTAATAAAACGGATTAAAAAACATCAAAGAGTATTTATGTAATTTTATGTAATATACAGCGTTGTGATGTGTAATCCAAAATGCTTTAAAATTGTTAAAACAAAAAATAATTGACATGCACAGATGTACACAGAATAAGATTTTTTATGTTTCTCCTAGGTCATCAAGTTGAAGAAAGAAAGATAAACAGAGAAATATGAGAGTATCTGAAACTCTGCTTTTCCAATGCAATATATTAATCTTAAGACAATGCAAATCTTGAGCGTCCCAGTGTCTCTCTTTCTGATTATTAACGATCATTTGTCAATGTCGAGATTCTCGTGCTCGTATCCGCCGAATTGATGCACGGGGCGATTTCTTGCGGAGAAGCTTCTTTGGGAAGCCGTTAAATGAAGGCTCTAGAATGGAGGAGAAATGTGGATAATTGCGATTCCAGGGAGACTCGTCCAGGGATGACCAACCTTGGAATGATTGCTGTTGGGAAAATTGAAGTCCAGGTGTGCGGCCTGGCTGAGCAACCGTCGGCTCGCGGGACACCGGTTACGATTGATCATCTCCTTCTGCATCGCATACTCGATGAAGTAGCTCTCGTATTCGGACGCGTTGTCGTGCTGCGGCAGGAGCTCGGCGATCTCCTCCGCAGTGCCGTACGCGCGGCTCATCTCGCGCAGCTCCATCGCACAACACCACAATCCACGCTCGTGCCGGATCAGGCGCATACTGACCAGATCGAACTTCAGCGCCTCAGCCAGCCGTGCAAAACCACGAGCGCGAATACCGCACAGTGCCGCTGTGCTGCAAACTGCTATGTGGACGTATGTGTGCGCACCAAGTTCATTGCGACCATTCGCCTCAATACTCACGCCTGCGAAGTCCCGTATGCAGTATGAGACATTGACATACAAATTGTTTATAATACCTATATGCTATTTACCTATATGCTATGAATCTTCCAGTTAATGAGATGCTAAAATTGGATTACATCTAAAATGAATTCATTTCAGATCTGAAGTAGTTGGCTAATGTTATGGTGCAAAATTAATATTAATTTTTCTTTGGAAAAGAATAATGAAATGGATATGTAACCGAATTCATTTTTTACCATTGATTAATAGCGCTGTAACTATAATTATTCTTTTTTCTTTTTAATGAGATTTGTAAATTACGTAATAAATAGTTACATGATAAAATAGTGACACTTGATATAAGTTGAAATACTTGTAATTTATATCTTCGATGCATTTTTTAAAATTCAATATCATCTATCCTTCTTCTCATAGTACAAAAATTTGTGCAGAGCACTGATCAATTTTAACAATACCTCATCAATAATTATCTACATCTACATATTTAAATAAGTAATTTTGACAATTATGAGATAAATAATATATATAATCTCAATCCACTTTTTGTAAATTATTTGTATGTTGCTAATGATTAATATGCTGAAAATGTGTTATTCCCCTCTTTTCTGCATACTTTTCAATTCTTTATTCAAATTAAATATGAAAATAAATAATTTAAAAAAATACTATGAAAAAAAAGAAAATCAGATAAAATGGTATAACTTTCAAAAGAAATAAATATCAAAAAATACTTTGGAAGTTGATAAAATGAAAATAAAACATTGTAGATTTTACTATCGTTCAGGATATATGGATTCAGCATAAATACATGATAAGAGAAATACTTTGTGAGTTTCATCATTATTTATTATACAGAAATCCATTAATCTTGGCTAGCATCTACATTCTCAGTTTGGAGTCCCTTGAATGACGAAACAGATATATATGTTACAAGAGTATACAACTTGTTTGCAGAATCCTCATCGTCGTTTCTCCTCCTGCTTAATCTTACACGAACTCTGAAGGGAACATTTCTGGAAAAAAAAAGAAGAAATAATATGATAT
>NW_017304155.1:143948-172698 GCF_001594115.1 Trachymyrmex septentrionalis | reverse complement strand
AAAAAATATAAATTATATTAAAAAATTATATTAAAAAATTTTCTTATATAAATTAAAAGATTCAGTAATGACTGACTATTCAATACATGATGATTAAATCTATATTAATGATTGACAAGTTACATTTGAATTAATTATAATCAAAGAACTTCTTAATTATGTATGTACTTGAAGCTCTTCAGTGATTTTGTTGAAAGATTTGATTAAAAAGATACCTGATGCCTTTTGACCACAATTGCTTATTGAGACGCGTATCTATCCTAACATCAGGTGTACCCATCTGCTTTTCTGCGAACTTCCTGATCTCCTTGATGGCTCGTGGAGCACGCTTCTTAAATCCAACACCATGAAGGCGCTTATGAAGATTCACAGTGTATTCACGAGTCACTACCTCATTGATAGCACTCTTTCCCTTCTTTTCAGAAGTCTTAGCCATTTTTCACCTGTAATTATGAAATTACATTATAAAAACAAATGTACATGATTGTACACATATATTAGGTACTATGGAAAGTTTGTATTGTTTTTCCCTCTATAAGCATCTCTTGAAAAAAACGACACAAAGTTTCCATGAAACTTAATATAACTATGAGTGTGTTCCAAGTTATACATGAAGCACATGATGTATCGTTTTATCCTTCTTTACTAATTAGTAAACAACAAGAACAAATGATGCATTATGCGTTTCATGCATAACTCGGAACACATCATATATTTGAGCAACTGTCTCATGAAAGATTCACATTAAAAATATCTTAAAATGAATAAAATATAAACCTGCACATCTCATACATACAACAAATTTGTAATACTATTTAATTTATTGTAACTATTATTTGGACTTAATGTCCATAGCATTATCAAAATGCATCGAAATATTCCATAATAAATACAGAACACCTATGAAATAGACATCTTCTTTTTTTGTCAAAATAGAAAAATATACATAATACATTTCAAAACTTTACTTTTCTGAGCTACTGATTTTCTATGGTAATCAGGACATTTCATCTATTTAAAAAAATCAGAACGCTTCCAACACCATTCAAAATTAAGACATGCTAAATCCTGCTAAATTAGGACGGATAATCCTAGTATATAATAATTGCTTTCTATTTACATCAATTCTCAGACAATTCTCACTTGTGACGTCATAATTCAGTTAAATGCGTGTTCTTTTTGCAGTCTGATAAATGAGATTCAACTGAGTTTTTACGTACAATCTGCAAAAGATCGAGACCGCGCGCTTTAGGCCTATTCTACAATATGCTCTACTATATATAATACTCTTTGTTTCCTATTTCTTGTTTTTTACCTTTTGCTTTTTTTCTCCTTCGCAATTTTTATCGACAATTGTATTTCTTGCTATGTATTTCTTATTTCTTTCGAAGTTTTGTTAACTTTTATCTCAGGCGATATAAAACAAAAAACCGGGTAAGAAGCAAAAAGACAAGATGTAAAAAATAACAGAAAACAAAAACCACATTGTAGAATAGGCTTTAGTGTCATAAACTCATTTTAAAAATGAGGTTATGAACCTGTTTTGACATGTGATACCTTTTTACCAAAGTAACGACGTCATTTTCATTAATCTAATCATTAATCTAATCATTAATCTAAGTATGAAATATTTAGCTCACTCCAGACTCAGTTTCACTTGTGTGTAAATGGAAAACAACTAATAACGAGCAACATAAACGTAATCGTAATATAATTCGGTCGCGTCTTTTTAATTAATAGCTGCCTTTTGGAACAAGCCTTTAGAAGTCAACACCAGAAGCCAGATCACGTTTCAAAACAGAATACACAAAAGTAAATTTGAACGGATATTTGTTTAAAGTCGATCACATTTTTTAAAAATGTTGATACAACACTCCGACCGAAGTCCATTCGCCCTAACCAAGCGATCTCGAGCCTCAAGACTTAAGTGATTATTTTCGAATAACGGCCAAACGGATCAGATACGATGATTACTTGGACATTAATTTATGAGAGGAAGATTCATCAAATAATATTTTAAACGATTTAAATGCTCATCAATAATATAGGATAAGATGTTTAAGGATTATAATTTACGAAAAATCAGAACTACCTTCTCCGCGCACTATTTAACCAGAAAGAATCAAGCAATCCAAGTATCATTTTCCGTCGTTCCTAAAGTCATTGGGCGAGTTCAAAACGGTAAAACGACTAGGGGCATGCTTACCGAGAAATTGAATATAATTGGTTGGATCTATAAGTAACGACCAATTATTCTCTTTTGCTTGGCGAGCAGGCTAATTGCTTTGTCGACTTGAACGCGTCCATTAGGTCTGTTTTTAGCATTGTTCGTTTTATTTCTCGGGAGCTGTTCGGGATCGCTTTGAATGAATCCAGTGTATCTGAAATTTAGGCCCGTATTCAGAACGCGCTTTTATCGATAAAACCGTGTTTTTATCTCTAAAATTCTATAGTATGCGTAACGTAAATTATAGCATGTTAGCACGCTAAGTGTAAGCGCGTTCTGAATTCTACGGGCCATAAGGTTTGTTCGTATTGCATGCTCTAAACTAACCTAGAGAGCACTTAGATCACAGATAAAATAACGGTTGCATTCATATGCTTCAAGTTCAGTGATACGAACGGATTTAGGACAAGTGAGTATGTCATCTAACCTACTCCGTGAGACCACTCGAACGGATCGGACGGATTTGCCTCGTTTCGTTTCGGATATTTTGTGTTACCTCGATTGTTTGAAAAGCACTTTTATACAAAATAAATGCATTTTTAATAAATATAAAAGTTATATTATATTTTTATATTATATTATAAAGGGCAAGTCAATAAGTTTTTAGAAAAACATAGTAAAACATTTTTTTTGATTGATTCATTTTTATTTTTCAACATAGTCTCCTTTCAGCTCGATACACTTGATCCAACGATTCTCCAACTTTTTCAAGCCGTCCGAATAATATGATTTGTCCAATCCTTCAAAATAAGCCTCTGTTTCGGCGATGAGTTGCTCTCTGATGGAGAATCTCTTTCTTCCGAACTATTTCTTCAGGTTTGGAAACAGGAAAAATAAGTAGGAGAGAATATATGGAAGAAAGAAGAAAATTTAAGGAGAAGAAGCAAAAAGAAAAGAGAGAAGAAGAGGAAACGGAATTGAGATGTTTGAAGAGGGAGGCAGATATATAGAAATTTATAAAAAAAGGGCAAGAGGATATGGAGAGATAATAACATTGAGACAGAGGAATGGAGGCAAGTTTTTATGGATTTTCTAAGCAGTACGGAGGTGGCTGCATAGGAAAAGGAGGAAATAGAAGCAAGAGATAGAGAACAGAAGGTGGAGGAGTTGAAAGAAGAAGAAATTAGGGGGGGTAACTAAAGAAGATGAAGAACAAGAAGGCCAAGGGTTTAGATGGAATCCCGATGGAAGTGTGGAAGTACGTTATGGAAGGACATGATAGAATTATTGGGACAAATTTGGAGACAAGGAGAGATTGAAGGCAAAGTATTATTGTGCCATTATACTAGTATAAGAGAGGAGATACAGAGTCGGTAGGAAATTATAGAAGAATATCGTTATTGTGTACAGCGTACAAATGGTGTGTGGAGATCTTAAGAATTAAATTGGAAGAAGAGGTAGGGAAGAAAAACATAATCAGAGACGCAAACAGGATTCAGAAAAGGCAGGTCGACATATTTGTTTTTACTGAATCAAAAGAGCAAGTAGACAGAAAGTAAGAAGAGGAAAGTATATGTTCTCTTTGCGGATCTGAAGGCAGCTTTCGACAGAGTAGATAGAGGTGTACTCTGGGAGTTACTAAGGAAAGTTATAGAATCAAGGAGCAGCTGATAAGGAAATTGGAACATATATATAAGAACACGGAGATTACGGTCAGAACGAGCAAAGGTGTGACAAAGACGTTCCAGACAAGAAGAGGCCAATGTTTGGTTCTAAGCAAATGGACGGAAGTGATTATATATACTAGTATAAAAAGTGGACACTTAAGATGGCTACCACGACATACATGCACATATGTACATTTGCGGAAGTGAGCAGATAAATGGTAGAACCAATCAGAGAAGAGAACGCTATCCGTTCCACTCTCCCTTGATTCTCTCTCATTTCGCGCCTGCGTATAAAGTGTTCCTCTGAGAGAAGGGATCGAAAGCACGAAGAAGTGGCCTAGTTTCCACCGAGGATTTAAACCGGATCAGAATGTAAGAACCAACTACAGTCGAGTATTCCCCTGTTACAGTCGAACGACAGGGAAATGCTTGGTGGAAACTAGGCCAGTGATGCCAGATTGGGCCCTTTTTTTGGCATTTTACGACATGTGAACAAGGTACGGCGGCAAGCGGCGGCTCACCGCCGTCATGACACACATAAAGGCATGAGTCCATGTTCGTATGCGGTCACGATTCAGCTAGCTTCAGACGGTAGAAGAGAGCAGTTTTATTTCTCGCTGAACGCTTATTTCAAGCGGCCGAAAATGCTTCCTCGGCCACTCGACGTGTATCGATAAAAAACAATCCGGATAATATGTAACTTTTAATAAATTTTAATGATAATATGCCCCTCCCATTAATCCTAAATAGTATAAATCAAGTCAAAACGCAATAGTTTACGAGATATTGTTTACGATTTTCTATGGGTGTTATATACTGTGTTTATAAACTTGATTCGCAAAAAATTGGCCTGGTTTTTGATCGATATAATTTTTGAAATTATTTGTGTATTTATGTTGAAATAAACCAACGACTGTAGGAAAAATACATATTCGCTTTTCAAGAGATTGATAAAAATTATGTTAAAATTGCACAACATGCAATAACGAAAAATCAATATTTTTTTAATGTAAATGAAATGTTTTTTGAAAAAATTTGAAAGGTAATGTTTTCGTAATGGTATTACATTTATCAAATGTGCTTGGTGTCAATCAATACTTTGTTTTAATTACTTTTTTAACTATTATCCAAATGTTATGTAAAATTTCTGATAATGAACAAAATTCCGAAAGCAAGACGATTAATCTAATTATAAAGATGTTGTCAATATAATATACAAATACAAAAGCCATTGCATGCTGTACAATTTCAAAATAATTTTTTAAAATTGCATCCCCCTCCACATGCTGTAAAATGCCGTAAATAAGTCTAATTTGGCATCACTGGCACGAAGCTCGGTGGGCTAACCTGGATACCGATCATGTAATTTTTTTCCTAGGGCGGAAATGTGAAAAATGAAAATTCTTTATATGTATATGTCATGCACTAGCGAAAAAGTTACATGATCGCTACCTTGATTAACAAAAATTCCAAGACGAAACACATCTATTCCGATTCGCGATCGTCGTGAGACTCTCATAGACCATATAAAAGACTCTTTTTGCCGATCTGACTGTAAACTGTTATATTTCAGTTCCTTGTCCTCTTTTTTGACCCTCTTTCTCAGAAATACACTATACGTAGACGCGACCCGGGAGAAAACGCACCAAGTTCTATATATTAATAAAGTAGCGCATTTCTTTGATTTGGATATCAATCATAAAACTATATCCCTAGGATAGAAAGTGAAAAGTAAAAATTTTCTCCATTAATTTCAATGGTAAAAATTTTCACTTTTCACTTTTCATTCTAGGGATAAAGTTTCATTATTAATACTCCAAACCGAAATGCCGACAATTTTCCTATTGGTTATTCCGACTGTTATCTTAGAACTAGTTGTCTGTAATCCATAGTACACGTGACGTAAACTATAGACTTTCAGTACTGGCAGCATTTGAAACATTAGGTCTGTTCCTGTTGCATGAGATCCTCAAATATTAGGTGCGCAACTTAATTTTCGGCTTTTTTCATTGAACTTCAATACTAATTTAAAATAATAAAATAATAAAAAGTCGAATAGTTACCTAATCTTCAAAATAATCTCCCTCGTTTTCTATACATTTGCATCATCTTTCAGGAAACTGCCTAATTCCACTTCGGAAAAAAGAAAGGTGTTTTAAATTTATAAATTCGACCATATTTTTCTCGACATTCTTGACATAAATGAAATGAGTATCAGTCAGATGATGTTGCAAGGACTAAAAAAGTGATAATCTGAAGGAGTGAAGTCTGGAGAATACGCCGGGTGCGATAAAATTTCCCAGCTCAAGTCAGTGATCGTTTTCAAAGTCGTTTTTGTTGTGCGTGGTCGCGCGTTATTCTAAAGCAAAATGATCTTCCTTCTTTCCTTGCCGATATAAGGCCTTTTCTCTTTTAATACGTCACTAACACGAATCAATTGCTGCTGATAACTTTGAGCAGTGATCGTTTCATCAGGTTGGAGCAATTCGTAATGAACGACGCCCTGCTGATCCCACTACATACAGCAACACCTTCTTGGCGTGGATATTCGGTTTTGTGATATTACTCGAAAGCTGTCCCGAATAAACCCACGATTTTCGCCTCTTTGGATCATCGTAGAGGATCCATTTATCGTCACAAGTCACAATCTTGTGCAGAAAATCCTTCTGCTTGAATCGGGATAGTAACGACACAGTAATATCCTAGCGTCTACGCTTGTTCTCAGTTGTGAAATTCATTCGTGGTAAATTCAATGGCCCTCCTTTTGAATCCTTCCGAACTTATGTAGACGCTTAGAAATGGCTTGCCTTGTTACTCTGAATTCCTGTACGAGCTCTGACTGTATGCGACAGAAATTCTCTTCCAAAAGTTGTTCCAGTTCTTCATCGTTGACTTTCATTGGCTGTCTCGGACGTTTTTCATTATTAAGATCGAAATTTCCACTCTTAAATCGCTGGAACCACTTTTTACAGGTAGTGTAAAAAACAGCATCCTCTCTCAAAGCCGAACAAATCATTTCCTGTGCTTCAGCAACATTTTTTTTTAATTGAAAAGCGAAAAAAAGAAGGCAATGTCTGAAATGCTGCTTCTCAAACGACATTGCTTTTAACACTTTTTTTTTAAGTTAGATAGTACAACCACCGACAATTACAGTGCCTTTAAAAGCTTAAAAATGGCGCTCCAATATGACTACGAGTATATGGCGAGAAAGATATGTAAATTTGAATAGGTACTCATCGATTGAAGTTAGGGATCGAGAATTAAGTTGCGCACCTGATATCTTTACACTTAAAATGAGATAGATAGATATTTTGTGACAACCGCCACCAGAGGTCCAATGACGGAACGCGCTCAGTTTCGCGTAAGCACCTCAGTCACGCAAAGATCCTTTAAATAGGATAACGACTGAAATTGATTCCAGGTCGTCTAAGGCAGATCCCCACTACATCGCCTTACTGATGAGTCTAGTTGTGGAACCGAAACAAAACGCCACGGCCGACCACTCAGCTTCGAGTCTGGTGGCCTCCTCAGTGAGTTTCCTCTTTTACCGACTCGATCCGCTGGACCACTCCTTAATTATGTAGCAATCCGCTACAATTTGACTTTGAAAAGAGAGAAAGCAAAAGATGTCGAGTACAAAAAGTGCGAGCAACGTAAACAGACCTATAGTCATGGTTAGTAAGTCTAATATGGCGGATTTTTGTACTACTTTATTAATTACCTAGTTTACATGTACTTGATACGAGTACTAACTTTCTTTGAATTGAATGATCTTAATTTCAGCGATACGTGTAAACATATATACGATATGTGTATTTAATTCAGGCTTGCAACCAAATTGCACATTTCAATCGATTTTGCCTATTCATCCCGGTTCCTTTTGTTTTATAGCATTTAGATCACGCGCAGAGACATAAAACGCTCGTATTCAGGGATGATATTAATAACTCATACAGGGCACTATAGGGCTGTAGAACTTTCAAATATACGAGCGCTCAGTGAGCTCTTGCCTTTGATTGGCATATTCCATTAGATCTAAAAATGTAGACCAAACAGGTAAAAGAGCTCATTGAGCTCTCAGTGAGTGGTCGTGCTTCTTGATGCACCCATTATCATCCCTGAGTTCGAGCGTTTAATGTCTTCTCGCGTGATCTACTCGTAAATGCTATGAAACAAAAAGAATGACGATAGACAAAATTGGTCAAAATGTACATCTCGGCTGCTGATTTAATTAATCATTTTGATGCATATTGTACCAATTTAGTACATTATTCTTTGAATACATCGCTAAGATTAAAATAATTGAATAGAAAGTTACTAGCTAGTATGTATATCAAGTGCACGATGTAAACTAGGCAAATATACAGCTTTATGGCGCGGTTCTATGATGCGGAATTGGCACAATGCGGCGGAGTTTGAGAAACGTTCGTAATTGGTCATGGCTTCATTTTGCTGATTCCGCCGTTTTCTGTTGCGCAAATTTATTTTTTTTACGGATTCCGCCGATGCCTGCGTGTGTGCGTGTGCATGTACATAGATTTATAAAAACTAACCTCGTTAAGGTTTAAATGAAGAAAACTGTCTCCTATAAGCGCATGGTTAATTAACATGCTGAGACGTGTTTGAATTTCCATCTGGGTGTTCTCCGGATGTCATCCTTGTTTAACATTCGGTAAATAACAAGAATGGAATGATACTTGGATTACAATATAAGTATGGACACTGGGCGTCAGCACCTTTGGTGGGGTAGAAAAATCATTCTATAGCTTTATACTCAAATTTATAAACGCCTTTCAATGACTTGCCGTCATGTTGTAGGTTGAAAAAGCGCTTATCACTTTGAGTATTTATAAAACTGTAGAATGATTTAAAAAAAAAAACAATTCGGTCGTGTCATGAAAATTGTTTATAGTGAGTATATTTTAAAATCAAAATTATATAATAATATAATGTTAACGAACTCATTATACGAACTCATATAAAGATAATATTCACATTAATAATAATAATATTACGCTCGCGCAGCTGATTTACGAAGTCGCGCTCGCGGATGCGCACACACTCCCGAACCGTTGAAATGAACAGCACGAATGTTAAGAAGAAGAACAAGAAGCGTTTATTAATACAGAATACAGAACAGAACACCGCGAAAGATATTAGAGCAATCAAGAGATACGTCCGTACGCGCTGATAGCTCACATCCAAATCTGACGATCTTGTTGTCAGACAGACGAATGCCTAATCGTCTCGGCAACGCATGCTCTTCGCACCACGGGCGTTGGGTATAACAATATTAAACAATAATAAGTAAATTAAAAATAATAATTAATTAAATACTATATGAAAATTGTAATTGAATAATTATGTTTGAAAAAATAATATATTGCATGAAAATTGTAATTAAATGTGAAGTTGTAATTTAATAATATATACATACACATATATACACAAATGCATATTTTATTACGAGAATACTTTATTGTATTCAAATATAATAGTCTACACAATATAACGTCTTCGAAAAAATTTGATTTAATGTTTTAGTAAAACTTAATTTTATTAATTATATTTTATGGAAAGGAGATCCCCAGCAAATCTAACCTAACCTGCAATTTTATCTTACTGAAGGCAGCCATATTCTTGGTTGGAAACCGACTCACTAAAAATTGAAGACCACATAAAAGTTCAGTGTCCGTATACTTATACTGTGCCTGGATAGCACTCGGGGTGGAGGTATCTGAACATAACCCTGAAAGTAATTAATTAAGTTTCGAGATAAATACTGAGATCAATATGGCCAAAAAGAATGTCGTATGTATAGTATACAGAAAGGTGAAAATGTAAATCAAAATAAAAATGAGTACATAAAACAAAGTCAGGGCAATGTCCCTGTATGTATGTGTGATTTCCGATCTGCAGGAGTTTAGTTTCCTATGTCTTGTAGAACAGAACTTGCAAATGCACAACCAATGCAAGCCAATGACAAAAGCTATTCCAGTGGATCTAATAAAAGTGATCTACGGGAAGGCTCTTGTGATTGGTCAGCTCTAATTGCGCATTCCAGAAATTCCGCTCCATGGGACATAGGAGGACACACTTTAGCGGAACGGAATCGGTGGAATAAAACCACGACCAATCATGAACGTTCCACAGTTTCGCATATCCGTAGTTTCGCATCCTATGGGAGTGCACTCTTATGCCCGTTTCTATCAATGTAGATTAACTTCAATCTTGGTTCAATTTACTCTTTGTCTTTTTCTAATTCTAAGGATAAAATCAAACTAGGTGCGGAAAACAACTGTGGAACAGAGAATGCGTCATAGAAGCAACAAATCAGCGCTATTCGGAATAACGCAAAATCACGCTGATTGGTTGCTTCTATGACGCATTCTTTATTCCGCAGTCGTTTTCCGCACCGTGTGATTTTACCCTGAAGATTAGAAAAAGATAAAGAGTAAGTTGAACCGAGATTAAAGTTAATTTACGTTGGTGGAAATGGGCATTATGACTTCGGCACACCAGCGCGATGTTCGTCGCGCGCGACACGCGATATCCAATGAGAATATACCTTTAAAATGAAAACATCAGTAAAGCTGTACACTCATTGGATATCGCGTGTCACACGCGACAGACATCTGGTGTGCCGGAGGCATCTTCTTCTGTCTTCTTTTTTGAACGTGCCATTGTAATTCGTGCTGCCATAGTGAGGGTTTTGACTATAAACACTTGGACTACTAATTCTACATATTTGCTATAAGAAATGTATATATTCTCGGTGTCGCCAAACTAAAGTTGGCTGAAGATTGTTAGGTTCCGCCCCGAATAGTAAAGACCACGTTGAAATGCAAAAATTGACCGTTACTAACCTATCTTTTTCTTCTTCTTCTTCTATTTTCCCCTTATTTGGTTTCCCGATTCAAATACAGAATTACAGTAGCATGCAAATTAATGGATTTTAAAATCGTTCAAAATTTGCATACCCAGCAACCGAGAATGGATTAAAATGGATTATAATTTTGATAATATTCTTGAGACTTCGACGGGTGCTTTCTATATACAGATTATACATTTCGCGGGTTTCCTTCGTGTCCAGATCCATTTTGGAATGCCAGCATTTCGTGAACCTTCAGTCCACTTCATCAAGACGAGGAGTAGCCTGATACTGAGCTGTTCCTTTTATATTACGCTACTTGTTGGAGTGATGGGAAAGAAGAGAATTATAGGTGGAGGGGAGAAAGGTGGGGGAAATCGGTCGGTCTTCAATAATCGGAATGGTTTTTCATATTTTATTTATGTTGTAGCCATTATACCTCTATTTAGATTGTTAGAATGTTTTTGTATCTCTATGGCTTCTTTATACTTTCTTGGAAAGTATGATGTAATATTGATTATTGTGATGGTTTTGTCAAATAATCTTTGATTATTAAAATTTTTTTGGATTAAAATTTTTTTTATGCGCACTTTAAATTCATGAAAATGGATTGAATGCATTAAAATGGATTGGATCCGAACTAATAATAATTTAATATTTGAAAAAAAAAAAAACATTTATATTTAAGGGTTACAAATCTTTTATTCCTAAGACATTTATAATAATTATATCTGAAATTAACTACTTCAAATTAAAGTTAAGAAACGCACCTTAATGGGATTTGAATCTGGGGCCTAGATTATGAATCTTCTACGTTATCCATTACACCACTTCTTCAATTGCTAAATGTGTTATTCATTCTCTCTACTTCAATTACAGCCAGCTAAACTAGTAACAAAATTATATAGATATAATAAAAATATTATTATTTAACACATATAATAAACAATTTTTTGTTTCATTACTATGAGACAACATTGGATAAGTGTCGGATAATCTAATTTCATTTGGCTGATGTCGCGCGCCGTGATTAGTCTAATATTCGAGCTGTGTTCAACTTAGTTTGCGAATGTTTACATCAATCATTTATTTTACTTCTAATAAAGAAAAACGAAAGATATAGCTCAATTATTTTTACGTTAAAACTTTTTTGAACTTAGTTGGATTAAGACAAAAAATGTACTTATTGGGAGTATAAATAAGTTTCCGCCGTTTGACAAACAATGGCGCTACCAGTATGTTATGGTAGTTAAAATTGTCAGCTGTAAAACGTCATATCGTAAGGTTGGACATCTGGCAAGAACATAATCTTGTAATATTAGCGATTTTGCATCAGCATCTTATATCTTTTTTTGCGAAAATGTCGAGTTTTGAGCGAATAAGCATCATTTGCGGGAGCTTTTGATTTACTTCTTTAATTTGAAGAAATCTGCAGCTGAGGGGCACCGATTGCTTGTAGAAGCATATGGTGAGGCTGCCTTAAGTGAGAGAGGTTGCCGTGAGTGGTTTCAAAAGTTTAAGAACAGTGAATTTGACGTCGAAGACAAAGAACGTAGCGGAAGGCCGAAAGTGTACGAAGACGCGAAATTGGAAGCATTATTGGATGAAGATTCGTGCCAAACGCAAGAAGCACTTGCACTTACATTAGGAGTGACTCAACCAGCAATTTCACATCGCTTAAAATCGTTGGAAATGATTCAAAAGTAAGGAAATTGGGTTTCCATATGAACTGAAGCCGAGAAACGTTGAACGCCAATTTTTCACATGTGAAATGCTGCTTGCCAGGCATAAACGAAAGGGTTTTTTGCACCGTGTAGTCACTGGTGATGAAAAATGGATCCACTACGATAACCCAAAGAAGAAGAAGAAATCATGGGGACCACCTGGCCATGCTTCAACATCGACAGCCAAGCCGAACATTCATGGGAAAAAGCTAATGTTGTGTATTTGGTGGGATCAGCTAGGTGTCGTTTATTATGAGTTGCTTAAAACGAAACCATTGCTGGGGCTCTCTACTGAACACAATTGATGAGATTGAGCCGAGCACTCAGGGAAAAACGCGCCCACTACTACTCCAGACACGACAAAGTTATTCTTCTGCATGATAATGCTCGTCCACATGTTGCGGCGCCGGTCAAAACCTACTTGGAAACACTCAATTGGGAAGTTTTACCCCACCCGCCGTATTCACCAGACATTGCTTCTGATTATTACCTGTTTCGATCAATGGCGCATGGCCTGTCTGAGCAACACTTCACATCATATGAAGATACCAAAAATTGGGTCGATTCGTGGATAGCTTCAAAAGATGAAGCGTTTTTCCGACGCGGTATCCGTATGCTGCCAGAAAGATGTAAAAGTAGTGGCTAGCGATGGACAATACTTCGAATAAAACAGTAGGTACCGTTCTTTCACAATAAAGGCCCAATTTTTTATAAAAAACGGCAGAAACTTATTTATACTCCTAATATAATTTTGAATAATTTAAGCACCATTTATGATCTATATTTTTAAATAAAAATTTTTTTTATTCAATTAGATCGAAAAACTGCATTTCATATTCAGAATATTGAATTGAGCAGTATTCACGTTGCACAGAAATTGCTGATATTATTTTTGAATTTAACTGAATTAAAAAAACTGTACTTCCTATTCTGAATTGAGTAGTATTCACGTGTACAGAAAATATTAATATTATTTTTAGATTGAAAGGCATAGAGATATGCTCCATGAAATTCCTATAAACGAATAAAAATGCATTCAAGATTGAAAAACATTTATTTTAACATTCGTGAATCAATATTTCTGAAAATCTGAATCCATTTCAATTCATTTAAATCCATTCTCGTTTGCTGGGTTGTACTAATTTTATGATTTATTAGTTTAGTAAGCCTATTTATGCATTTAGAATTCGATAATCCTCGATTTTTCTTTAAAATTGTGATTTCACTGTTATCGTCACGCGATATCCAATGAGTATACAGTTTTATCGTTATTCTCATTTAAAAGGTATACTATCATTGGCTATCGCGTGTGTCGGACCATTAGGTCGCACGCTCCAACATGCTCAAGACGCTTCAATATGTTCGCGTCACCGGAACCAATATGGCGACTAGATGTTCGCGTCGCGTTAGGCATACTTCATGAATCAATTAAGAGCACGCTCCATTTGCTTCACCTCGGAAGGTGATACGATTGGAGTATGTTACGCACTCATATGTAATGGTTGAAAACGTATTGTATCGAAAAAAGTATTTTAAATTCATTTTGTATAAAAACGCATTTAATAAATGCGTTTTTGATATAAATATAAAAATATAATATAACTTTTATATTTATTAAAAACGCATTTATTTTGTATACAAACGCTTTTCAAATAATTGAAATGACACAAAATATCCGAAACAAAACGAGGCAAATCCACCCGATCCGTTCGAGTGGTCTCACGGAGTAGGTTAGGTGATATGCTCACTTGTCCTAAATCCGTTCGTGTCACTGAACATTGGAGCACATGAATGCAACTGCTTGAACCGCTATCTTACCTGTGATCCAAGTGCTCTCTGGGTTTATTTGGAGCATTGTGACGCGTGAAGAAATCTCTTGTGTCCACAATGCTAGAAATTAATCCGAGATCTCAGATGAAGAAAGAATTGACCAATCACAATGATTATGTAATCAAATTGTTGTTCAAATGTGATTTGTTAATTTGTTCTCTGTCCGAGATCTCGGACCGATTTCTAACATTGTGGACGCCGGGCTTTAGGATATATCCACACACACTTGCCTAGCTGCGTAAACGTATGCATAAAGAAAATTATCCAATTGCATTTCTCTTAAGCCCAATGTCCACAACGCTAGAAATCGATCTGAGTTCTCAAAGAAATGTGTAGCCAATCAACTTGCCGGTTTTCCGTAAAAACTGTAAGCTGATTGGCTATACATTTCTCGATCCGAGAACTTGGACATTGGGCTTAAAAATTCGGGTCATATTTCGTGAACTTCGGGGACGCACTCGTTGTTAGCTTGGGCATATTCTGGCATAGCCATAGTAGCGAATGGAAGGGAAAAAATACTTACTCTCTCCCTGTTAACCTGCGATGTCGAGTTGATTTTTAATTCCCGGTGCACGCTCGAAGCTCCATTTTTTTTTAAACGGACCAGAGCGCTGAATATGGCCAGCAAAATATGGCATACAGAATTGTGGAAGTCATGGGATAAGCATGGGAAAAATGATTTGTAAGTGGTGTTGTTTGCGCGTCGCCTGGTCGACGCGATCGACACAGTGCATTGCTGGTCGCGAAAACACTTATCTTCTCCCCGTTAACTCGCTCTACTGAAGACTTAATTTGTCAATTCACGACTGTTTGCAGCCTCAAGCTAATCAAGCACAAATTTAAGGAAGGCAACACACCAGGTAATAAGGCTACAAGTATATGCTCTGAACGCGTTCAGAGCCAGCATGCCGATCCGCTTTATGTATCCAACAAGCGACACATATGACATGGTGTGACACAATGGATCATTATATCCTTGTTTGCCAATGTTAAACAAAGATGACATGATCACTGATTGTTCCTGCATGTTCAAGCACAACCTTTCTTATATATCCTTCAGTATACGTACATGTTCTACGTATTGCTTACTTTAGCATAACGCAGTTTTATGCATTTCGATTTCATGATACAATTATCAATTTTTTATTCATTTATTTATTTATGAATTATATGTATTCTCGAATAATATCTTAAATAGGACTAAAAATACCTGTAATTTTTTCTTTCTGTTTGAATTACGTTGTTTTTCTGTTTAATTTACTTGATATACTTCGAATTTTATTGTACAGATCATTTATATAATGATTTGTGTATAATGTGACCAGATGTTTAGCTTTTAGTGCAACAGTTCTGTTTTCAAGGTGATTGTTTCACTGTCTTGCTAACATCTAAAAATTTAAAAAAATTGCACTACTTTTTAAAAATAAACTATTATTATTAATTTACCTTTAATGCTTTTGAGACTTCTACTAGTACTTTCTATACAAGAGCTATATAAAAAAAGTATTTGGCAGGTTATCTCCATGTCTTGATCCATTAGAATATACCAGTGTTTTATGAACGTTATAATTTACTTCATCAGGAAACTGTCTGATACTATATTTATCTTTATATTATTATATATCTAAATATTATATTTATCCTTATGTCTTACATTCACATTCTCCTCTATCCCTTAATATAAAGTATCTTGCTTTGCTAAAAATATCTGGTCACATTAATTACACAAAATAAAATTTAATGTTTGATCCAGATATTAGAACAGTATTTTTATGTACATTGACATTCAGAAACTACAAATCCAAATTGCTCTATCAAGTCACAATTTTTTCAATGGAAAATAGCATGATTTTCTAGTACTTTCAGAACCATTTACAGCTTGGTTTTTAATATGTAAGCTAAAATAAAAGAAAGTAAATTCAATGATAATATGCAGGTTTATAAAGTTAATATACAAGCTGGTTAAAATAGGTGGAAGATATTTTCTATCGATAACAAAAATTGTGACGTGATGGAGCATCGAATTCGGTCTCAGAGCATCAAAATACATAATCATGATCTAATACTTGGATCAAAAGAAAATTTTTGTGTATACGATATATAAAGCAGTTATGATGACTTGCATATTGAAATAATATTACAATGATGAATTTTCTTGTTTTCTTGCACTGACATTTTGTAAAGGAGATAGGAGTCAAAAGCATATATGTTATTTCATTTTTTTGTATTTATATTTGGTACTATTCTTCTACATATATGTGTAACGTTTTATATTTAAATTACAAGTATTTTTCAGTTAGCGACCCAGTTGACACAGTATAACATTATGAATCATATCATTCTTGTTATTTGCAGTGTTAAATAAGAATGATATAATTCATCATATTACATCGCGTCAACCATATCTCTTGCTTGAAAACTTTCATATTATTTGATTGTGATATTGTACATTTTGATGAAGGATTATTATTTTTTTTTTTCATAGAATGGAGACGCGGATTATATGAATTAATATCAAATGGAATCCATGGAAACGTAAAAAAGGACATTGTAGTTCAGACATTAGGTGAACTTACGGTATGCCAAGATTTTTTTTATTATTTTAAACTTGTATTGAAATTGTATCGAAATTAAATGGTAATAACATGTATAATTTATTTGTAGAGTTTTGATGGTTCCATACCATCTGCAATAGTGGACATATTTACTTTAATTGATGCAGAAGCTCATAATGAAGAAAGGAGTAACTTTTATTATATTGTGAAAGAGTCTGAGAAGGTATAAGATATACATTTATTTATATATATTGTATAAATATTATATTTTGCACATATTTTTATGAACCGACGATATCCCGCTAAAATTGTCAAAGGTTAATTTTTTTATCCTTGTTTTTGGTTAATGGAATGATTTTTGTATTATTTTATGTCTTTATAATTATTTGTGTATTTATGTATTTTTATGTTTAATATTTTTTATTATATATTTCTAATACAAAAAAAGAAAAAAGGTTGACTTGATTAGCAGAGCTAAAATGGCACTATCGGTGATTCTAATATTATAATATCCAGAGTTACTACTTTTCATTTATTTTAATTAATCAAGCTCAAGTTCCAGTTACCTTAACTTCTTATTTATTCCCTACAGTTTTTGACCGATAGAATATTGAAAGAACGTTTAGAGATTGAAACTTTACAAGATGTAGGAACATTGAAAAACAAAAATTTTCAAACTAAGTTTATAAAAGTAAAAACCAAGTTGTAGTAAGTATTTTTTTCATCAATTTATATAAAGCTTATTTATAGAGTAAATAAATTTCTTATAACCTGTTTACCTTTTTGCAGTTATAAACAAAGGAAATTTAATTTATTTCGTGAAGAGAGTGAGGGTTATTCCAAGCTCATTGTAGAATTAAATCAAGAGCGTCCAGACAGTGAGGTGGCGTCGACATTGGAAATTGTTAAATCTCTTATTGGTATGAATAACTGATTAATGTTTTTATTGCAAGTACAAATATCGCTTTTTCAGAGGTCTATATGTTGCAAGAGTTATATAGTTTTAATAAAAACAAAAATTTATGAGTAACTAAGTTAAAGGAAAAAGTAATAAAAGTACAAGATGATATTGTCCTTACAGGTTATTTCAATCTTGATCCTAATAGAGTACTCGATATCTTATTAGAAACCTTTGAAAACCGACCACAAGATGATGCTCTATTTATTCCCTTAATACGTTCATACATGAGTGATCAGCAGGTACTTTGTGAAGTGTTAGGATTCAAATATTGCTCCACCATAAATGCCACGCCGTTCTCGCTGCAGAAGGTTACCGCGTTAATGCTGCAGCATGGTGTGATTAAACTGGATGATATATTACCTTGGCTAGTGCCAGACGATAAAATTATCATATCAGATCACGAGCAGGTGATGAAGCAGGCCAAGGAATACGTGCGGAAAATGAGCGTGATCTCAACAAAAGACAAAGAGGACATTGTAGAAGAGAAAGAAAACGCACAAGTAATGAACAAAAAGAAATTTTACAAATTATTTTTGTCACAAATTTGAGTTTAGTAAAAAAATTAGTAAAACATGACTAGTGAAAGAATACATTTACATATATTCAAAATTTATAATAATTTGCAAATAAATTTTTTAATTAGACTTATAAAACTGTGTATCTTTGAAAAAAATGCCAATTTAAAATCGTATATAAGATTTAATTTTTTTTAGCAGTTATGTTTACTTAATTGTTCACATTTTGATCTCTTTCGTTTTAAAGGACAAATATGCAAGCAATCAAAAATTTGGATTATGTGAAGCGCTTTTAGAAGTTGGAGCTTGGGAAGTGGCACAAAGTTTATTCAATCGCTTGCCGGATTATTGTTTTACAGATCAACGTCCCATAGCTCTAGCATTGTGTAAAATGATTCAGGCTCTTGTTGAACCCGTATACAGAAAGTAAGTTATTAATGTACCTATTAGAGATGTGCAAATCAAAGTTTTTTTATGCCAAATCGAGTAGAATCGAGTTTCTTTGTTTGAATTTAAACCAAATTGACAAATTTTTCCCGAATCGAATTAAATTGTATTGAATCATTAAAACATAATTTTTGATATATTATTAACATATTTATTAAGTTAAAATTTAATATATAGATAATAAAACAGAGTCTATACCGAGAAAAAAATAGGAAATCTAGAATTCTCATGAAATTTCTTTTTTTACTCTTGTAAAATAAAATTTTTATGTGGGATTATACAAGAAAATTTTTGGAAATTTATTTTTAAATGTAAATTCTTTGACAAAATCATTTCCTTGATTTTTTTTGCTAATGCAATGAAAATGGAATTTTAACAATCCATTAATAATAAACATGACGATATACATCCGCGCGCGCGCGTGTGTGTTAGACTGACAAGAAAAAAAAATTTGTTAACCGGCCTTTCAGCTCATAAGTTTCTACTTCATGCTAAAAGAACTCTTCTAAATTTTTATAAAAAAATATTAAGATGTAGAAGTGAACGATTTTTAAATCAAAGTTTCAATTTTTCTTGAGGCTCCTGAGTAGTCACTATAGCCATATTGAATCGTGACGTCAGAAGCGAGAAATGATACGATAATTTTTATTACATGCTATTTATAAATAAAGATTATATGAAGAAACATTATTTAGATTTATTTTTACTTACACGTACCTTTATTACTTTTTACGATTATTTACTGACTGTCAGGGGGGATAAGCAGTTTTCGTTCATTTTTACAAATGTTTTAAAGCGATCTCATCATTTTGTTTTATCCAAATTGGCTTTATTTATAAATGACACGTAATACAAATTAATGTATCATTTCTCACTTCTGACGTCACAATTCAATAAGGCTGTGACTACTTAGGAGAATTGTAAAGAAAAAAAAAAATCATCAGAAAGAATGTGTGGTGCAAACATACCCCAATAAATAATATCTCCACTTATACATAAATATTTGTCCGCTGCATGCGTGAGATGGGGATCAGCACTGAGAACACTATAGCATTGTTTGTGCCATGCGAGAAATATTTGCGTAATTGTGTTGGATAACTAGTGGGATACGTTTGTATCCGTCAATATACTTAAGAGTTAAGATACGCATGAATTTCATTTCAAGTGCGTATAAGTTAAAGGATCCTGCACTAATCCTATATGAAATTGGGTTCCGATGAAATCAAATGGATTTCTCATATTATATGTTATAGCTTATGACCTGCTAAACAAAACATATAAGTTTTAGCGCAAAACAATGAACAGTTTTTGTGTTCGATTCACCTACAGTCGCTGACATTTCTCACTATAAAATATTTAATAACTTCTAAAGGACTGATCTAAAATGGATAAAATTATAGTGATTCGAAAAGGTCTCAATAAGGGCTATAAGAAAATGAAAAAAAAGTGAGGAGGTCTCACTTAAAAAATTTGAGTTGACTTTGCCCTACCTTGACGACGCTCAAAGTCAAATAATGAAAAGTTGTTTTTCAATTATTTATTAAGTTATTTTCATTATTCAGATCCTGGGAATTGCACTACATATTCTGTAATAAAGTATCGTTTTATACATGTGTACATACCTTGAACATTATGATAGTATGTAATTATATGTGGGATAATAATTATATGTGACATCATATACATATAAGGAACATAAAATGTTTCGAGACGGTAAAATATCTGGAAAATTAAGTTTTATAAAAAAAATGTTTTAAATGAAAGTTGTAGAATTTAAAAAGGTCTAGCCATTGGCTTTATCAGTTTGATTTTGGATGGCATCGCCAAGGGCAAAGTCAACTCGAATTTTTTAAGTGAGACCCCTCACTTTTTCTTTCATTTTCTTATAATAATAATTATTGCTGAGACTTTTTCAAAATACTATAATTTTATCCATTTTAGGTCAGTCGTTTAGAAGTTCTTGAGTATTTTATGGTAAGATGTCAACGATCGTAGGTGAATGGAACACGAGAACTGTTCATTTTTTTATGCTAAAACTTTTATATTTTGTTTAGCAGGTCATAAGTTACAACATATGAGAAAACTATTTGATTTCACCGGAACTCAATTTCATATAGAATTAGTGCGGGATCCTTTATTAAGATTTGAAATAGAACTGCTCCTTTATTAAGATTTGAATAGAATATGAATATATTAACTATACTAGAATTCTTTTTCTCGCTTTCGTCAAAATTAAACATACCGATCTCACTTTAAATTCTAAAAGTTCAGTCACAGAAAACAATCACAAACCTCATGTAAGAGAAGCGCCCATTTTGGTCAAAGTTAGATGTTGGAATAGTACATCTACATATATTTAAATAAATTTATCTAAAATATATGAGTCATGACTGTGCATTGATATTTTCGGACAATCAAATTAAATAGTATAATAATATTCCCCCAAATTAAATTAGATCTTTTATTTGATGTGCTACTATAGAGGATGCTATAGCATCTTAAAGAGAAAAATAGGTCATTTTTAAAAAAGAAATAGTAACGTTTATACTTCTAAACTTTTAACTTTTTGCACGGTCTAATATTATTTAAGAATGTAATTAAAATTTTTTGTATATAATAAAGTATTATTAATGACAAAAAAATTAACATTGAAATTTGCGCCTTGCCGTCGATGTCATCATTTTGTGTACATTCTGACGACTTTAAAGCCTGTTCTGTGCTTTTCGTTTCCAGTTTCTTGCTTTTTGCTATTTTTTATATCTTGTCTTTTTGCTTCTTAATCGGTTTTTTGTTTTATATCTCCTGAGATAAGAGTTAACGAACTTCGAAAGAAACAAGAAATACAATTGTCGATAAAACGGTTGCAAAGGAATTAAAAGCAAAAGGTAAAAAACAAGAAACAGGAAACAAAGAGCACATTGTAGAATAGGTTTAATTCTAAAACAAAAAAATTAGGAAATATTTTTAATTTTCATATAATTTTATCCTAAATGAACCTAAAAAAAACTTCTAAATAAACCTAAAAAAAAAATTTCGAGTATTTTTTCACTGCAATTAAACTGCTTTAGCGGCAGTCTCTAGATGGTCGAGTTAAAACTTTGTTCGCGTTCTGAGTCTGTTCACCCGATATCGCGTTAACAAATTATTTGATTGATAAATCGGTGTAAATAGGTATCAAATGCTTCTCAATATCTTGATAACCGTCGCACCTATATATGCATCTGCACGCCGTGTTTCCGTTGCAAGCGCTGAATCTATCGAAGGACTTCGAATTTCAATAAAAACTTTAAGAACATATTCTCTCAAAGAGTTGTACTAATGGAAAGTTGTATTTATGGAAAAAATTGATTTTTTTTTACTTTGTAAACCAGGCGCCCCTTTAAATTAAATTTACTTCAAAGTTATTCATAAGATTCTCTAATCTTATTTGAAATCTCTTGGAAAATCTGGGAATTTTCAAGGAATGCTTTTGGAAGATTTGATTAATCAGCCTATAAAACACTTCTGTTTGTTTTATTCATTAATCGAAAATATAATTTTATTATCAACGTTTAAGATTGTTAACATATATGTGATTTGTATTCGAACTTCTTAGAGATTCGAAATTTTTAAATAATTTGTATTCGAACTGCAGGGATTCAAATCCGAATTGAATAATTCGCACATCTAGTATTTACGTACCCGGCTAAAAGTTCGGAAAGTTCAGACTTGCGGTATTTTCGCATTTTTTCATGAAAAGTTAAATACGTCGGTGAAAAAAATCGTAGAGAAGTTTTCGAGTATTTTAAAGCGCAAAGATAAAACATTAAATTTCCGTTGGAATTTTTTTCTACATTTTCTTTTTACATTACATAAAATTATTTAAAATACTTTTATATTAAATTTTATCCGATAAAACATTATCATCATTATTAAAATTTAATAAAAAAGTATTTTAAAACAGGCTTTCCAAGTTTTAAAATGTTTTTGAAAAAAAAATCGTACGGTGATTTTTTTTATAGATATTGAATTTTTTTATTATATATAAAAATCTTTCTTTAAAATAAATTTAAGATTAAAAAAAGTTTTCAAAAAAATTTATGCAAATCAGACGTATTATAACAAACATTTTCTCTCTTTTGTCTTTTTTTTGTAAGCTTTTTGCGAAGTTAAACAACATTTTAGGAAAAGTAAGTTTTTACACAATAAAATTTTACATAAAAAAATTCGATATTTTTAAGAAAAGTCATCGTACCAATTTTTCTTCAAAAAGCATTTTAAAAGTTAGAAATCTACTTTAAAGTACTTTTATATGACATTTTGTTTGCCATAATGTTTTATCACATTGCAGCACTTCAAAGTAAGACAAAAATATTGCAAAAAATATAAATTTTTTATTTTATGTAATTTGGTAACAAAATGTAGAAAAAAAATTTGAACATAAATTTAATGTCCTATCTTTGTGCTTTAAAATGCGTAGTCACAAACTTCTCTATGATTCTTTTTCACCGAGATATTTAACTTTTCGTAAAATGCGAAAAAATTGCAAGTGTTTCCAAACTTTTGATCGTGAATGTAATGTATTGTTTATGTTAAGAAGGTAAATTGTAAAATTACATGAGAAGGCTCCGATTGCATACAGTGCATGTTGCACACATGCGTCGCTAATTAGCTAATTTAAAAATAAAATATTCTCATTGGTAAAGCAGTAAAAAAATTACTAGGCACTAACTGATATGAGTGGTGTGTGCAATCGGGATTGTAGGCAAACGAGATTCTTCCGAATTACATATTGAACAAAAACCATGTGTCGCAAATAATAATAATCAAAATAATAATTAATTGTTATACTCTAATCGCAATGATTGCAAGTTTTCAACATTATTTCGTTGCAGACACTGTATTGTTTCTCCAAAATTACCGGGTCGTAAAGTGCCTCCATTGAAGAGCTCTCTCTCTCCGCCATCATTATGCAATCTAGAGGACATTCACGATTACTTGTTGCCGATGCTGATTGTACTTGGACCGAATCTGCATCAGGATCCTATTCTAATGTACAAGGTGATGAGATTGTGTCACTCTACTATAAAGCACTGTTCACTTGACGCGAGCAAGCAACCATTGAATAAGAACTGCAGTCTCTATTATGATGTTCTGACGATACTTGACGTTGCGCTGCTACCTTCCCTTTCCTTTATGGATTGCAACTGTTGTGTTGCTGAGGAATTATGGAATATTCTCAAATATTATCCATATCAGAATCGCTATTGTCTGTACGCGCGCTGGAAGAATGATACGCCTTTACAACATGCTGCATTGCTGCGGAAACGTGCAGATGCTCAAAAAAAGATTAAGTCGATCATGAAGCGCGTGAGCAAAGAAACGATCAAGCCAGTAGGCCGGTCAATAGGAAAACTTACGCATTCTTCACCGGGTGTATTATTTGAGTATGTCCTCATACAAATTCAGTTATATGACAATCTCATAGGTACGTATCGAATATATACAATACTTTCTATCGTTTTAATCATTTTTGCAAAGAAAGATCGTAACGTGCTTGTCGTATTGGATATAGGACCTGTGGTGGACTCTTTAAAATACTTGACAAATATTTCGTACGATGTTTTGGGATATTGTCTTGTAGAAGCGTTAGCGGGTGCTGACAGAGATAGATTTAAACATGATGGCACCAGTATATCCTTATGGTTACAATCTCTGGCTTCTTTTTGCGGAGCAATATTTAAGAAGTATAACATCGAATTAACAGGGTTGTTACAATATGTAGCGAATCAACTTAAAGCTCAAAAGAGGTACGTTCTCACGTAGATAAATTGCATAAATTTAACTATTATCAATCATATATTAATCAACAATAAATAAGCAGCTTCTATCAGGTCATTTCAATAAACGAGTTCTGAAAGATGTAAACAGTAAACTTTATTATTCTTTTATTATAATTTTACGGAACGTTTTGACTATACTAAGTCCTCATCAGCCGTGTTTATAAATGAAATAAAAAACTCCGAAACAATAATTTATATAGACATATTGACACTTAGAAATTAATTTCTCGCTGTTAACCGAAGAATTGGTTTGGATTTACTTTTATATACGATTTTATTTGACTCAGTATAATACACAGTGCGACAAATATGTTCCCGGACACGAACCACATCTCAGCAACCAGTGGCAACATCTGTGCGTTCAAACATGCATTTGAAAGGTTTAACATTTCCCTATCTATCTGTCAAAGTTTCATTCATTTTGGTTGACATATAACGAAGATATCACAGTTCATGTTAAACAAGATTTTGGTCGAGGTAGAAATTTTAATATGGAACAAAGAGCAGTGATTAAATTTAACGCAAAACTTGGTAAAAGTGCATCAGAAACATTCCGATTGATGCAACAAATTTACGGCAATCAATGTCTAGGTCGTACAGCTGTTTTTGAGTGGCATAAGCGTTTTTTGGAAGGCAGAGAGACCCTTGAAGATGACAAAAAATCAGGACGGCCAATTTTGGTTCGAACACTCGAAATGATCGAAAAAGTACGTAATTTTATTGCAAACGATCGCAATGCGTCACTAAAAATGATGAAGGAGGCTTTAAATATCAGTAGAGAAACGATTCGAACCATATTACATGAAGATTTGGGTAAAACGAAGGTTTGTGCGAAGTTTGTTCCACACACATTAAGAAGCGATCAAAAATCAATGAGAATCAATCATTCCAGAGACATTTCTACCTCGACCAAAATCTTGTTTAACATGAACTGTGATATCTTCGTTATATGTCAACCAAAATGAATGAAACTTTGACAGATAGATAGGGAAATGTTAAACCTTTCAAATGTATATTTGAACGCACAGATGTTGCCACTGATTGCTGAGATGTGGTTCGTGTCCGGGAACATATTTATCGCACTGTGTATGGTTGAATTTGTAACACATATTGTGATTGTGAATGAGATGATCCGATTAATACATTGTTTTATATCGTTACCGAAATTAATTTCTAAGTATTAATTGTCTATATAAATTATTGTTTCAGAGTTTTTTATTTAATTTATAAACATGTCTAATGAGGACTTAGTATAATCGAAACGTTCCGTGAAATTATAATAAAAGAATAATAAAGTTTACACTTTTCAGAGCTCGTTTATTGAAATGATCTGGTAGAAGTTCCTTATTTATTGTTGAAATTTATACGAGCGAATTATCTAATATATTTTTCATTGTAATTATATATTAATCAGTTTGCTTTAATATATGGCTCTGCTTCTAGCCTAGATTTATTAATATTAAAAGAAATAGTACAAAAAATGGCTGGTATCGAGGCCGCCGAAGAAATGACGTCTGATCAACTCGATGCTATGGCAGGCGGAGATCTGTTAAAAAATGAGGTAAACTGTAGCATCACATAAATTTGCAGTGTCGTAATTTTGACGCACACAAATTAACATAAAAACTTCTTTTAAGGCCGGTTACTTTAGTCAAGTCCGCAACACAAAGAAATCCTCACAGCGTT
Source organism: Trachymyrmex septentrionalis (assembly GCF_001594115.1). Lineage (NCBI taxonomy): Eukaryota > Metazoa > Arthropoda > Insecta > Hymenoptera > Formicidae > Trachymyrmex > Trachymyrmex septentrionalis. The sequence goes on along the minus strand of NW_017304155.1, from coordinate 146,453 downwards.
TGAAAGAAACTCTCGCCGAGCAAGACCTCGCGGTCACTCTGTGCTTGCTAATGGCGCAACAGAAACATTGCGTTGTTTATAGAGAGACGGATAAATCTCATTTAAAACTCGTTGGTAAATAGAATTATATGAAGAGCAAGATAAAAATTTAAAGATAAAAATTTTCTTTTTTCTGATAGACATCATTTGCTATTTTTTTTTTCGTATAATAGGCAAGTTGTACGATCAATGCCAGGATACACTCGTGCAATTTGGGACTTTCTTGGGTTCGACTATGACAGTAGACGAGTATGTGGAGCGACTACCGTCGATCCATTCTATGCTTCAGGACAATCACATACATGCAGACGTCGCATTTTTTTTAGCACGGCCAATGTTTGCGCATGCCATAAATGTAAGCAAGTTATTTATATTTGTGTTTGAATTTTCTTGATAATAACATTGATTAAGTATATATCAGCCATTAATTTAGTTAAAAGGTATTTAAATTTGCGTACAATTGTGTACAATTTATCAAATAAAAATATAGATTTTTTAAATACAGATTTTTGTATTTTCTTAAATTAATTTTCTTAAAGATAAAATATGACGCTCTCCGTAAAGCTGATCCGAATTATAAGAAAATGTCCACGGCTATGAAGCAATTAAAGTACGCGGAAGCCGCGCAAACCGTTATGGCACCTGTCGCTCAGTCTGTCAGACCGTTGCACCCTTTAAAAGTTTGGGAGGATATATCGCCGCAATTCTTAGTTACGTTTTGGTCTCTGTCGATGTATGATTTATACGTGCCGGTGGAGAGCTATCAAAGAGAAGTCGGCAAATTGAAGCAACTTGCAGTTCAAACCGTTGATTCCAAAGATATGGTACCCGAATATTGTACATTTATTATTATTGATTACAGTGCTCTATGATTGAAAAATAATTTATTTCAAACTTGAAAATGTTATTCTTCCCTGATTTAAAAAGTAATGCTAATTTTTAGAATATAAGTAAAGGAAAGAAGGAACAAGAAAGATATACCACTCTTATCGAGAAGCTGCAGGATGAAAAAAGGAAACAAGAAGAACATGTCGAAAAAGTTTTTGCGTACCTGAGGTAAAATACCTCGTTATTTCTTATAACATAATATAAGACGGTTATAAGACAGTGCTGGAATTTATTTGCCGATCGGCATTTAGACTGCGCGCGAGTTGGTGAGGTAAGGGAATCAAGCTGAAAATCGGCTGAAAGTTGTAAGTAAATTCTAGCACTGTCTTATAATATATAAGTATAACAAATATTGTTGTAATTGTATAATGTAGCAATTCAGTTTAATATTGATCGTACGTTTATAACTGACTTATAGACAAGAAAAGGATACATGGTTTTTGTCACGAAGCGCTAAATCGGCCAAAAACGAGACGATAACACAGTTTCTACAGTTGTGCCTATTCCCTCGGTGTACATTTACAACTGTAGATGCCATGTACTGTGCGAAATTTGTACATACCATCCACTCCCTGAAGACTGCAAATTTTTCAACTCTGCTTTGTTACGATCGTGTAAGGAAGTCCTTTCTAGTATTCTTGTTATTGTAGATAATTAAAGTGGCATATTCATTTATTATTTTTATTTGTTACTTTTATTTTTTACTTTTATTTGTCCAATTTTTTGTCCAAGTTTTATTTGTTATGTAAAATAAATGTATAATTTGTTACATTTCATTATATTTTTATGATAAAATTGGTTTCTTTCAGCTTTTCTGTGATATTACATATTCAGTTACTTCATGCACAGAGAATGAAGCAAATCGATATGGCAGATTTTTATGCGCTATGCTGGAAACTGTGATGAGATGGCATTCCGAAAAAGCCATATTTGATAAGGTAAGTTACAATTTTGCACATTTCGAGATTAAGAATCTCGAAAAAGAGAAGAACAACTTTAGAAAAGATATTTACGCTTTTGTTTTGTTATTTTGATATCTTGACTCTTATTTAATATGAATATGTATTAGTAAATATCTTCTGCTGTGTAGGAATGCAGTAATTATCCTGGTTTCGTGACCAAGTTTCGTGTAAGCAATCAATTTTCTGAAGCGAATGATATGGTCGGATTTGAAAATTATAGACATGTGTGTCACAAGTGGCACTATAAGATTACAAAGGTATTTACATGATCTCATGAATGTTCTGTATATTATATACGTATATTTGAATATATATGTGCTATTTCACAATACTGAGAATGAATACTCTTGTGATTGAATTAATTTTCTTTGATAGGCTATTGTAGTGTGTCTAGATTCGAAGGATTATGTGCAAATAAGGAACTCTTTGATAATATTGATTAAGATATTGCCTCATTTTCCTGTTTTGGCGAAACTCTCTCAGATCCTCGAACGTAAAGTGGAGAAAGTAAGAGAGGAAGAACGTGGTCAACGTCAAGATTTGCACGTCTTAGCTACATCATATAGTGGGCAGCTAAAAGCTAAAACTCCTAATATGATACGTGAATCAGACTTCC
>NW_017304155.1:142622-143848 GCF_001594115.1 Trachymyrmex septentrionalis | reverse complement strand
AATACTTTTAAAGTATAATTTTTCTGCTTTATAAACTTATATTAGTTATATATAAAAATCTTTTTTCTTGTCAGTCTGATATACAGGGTGTCCAGGAAATCATCCACAATATTTTGGGAAGTAATTCGAGATCCGAAAAGAAGAAAAAAAAGCTACATAAACATAAGTTCGGAAATAAATCGTTTCCGAGTTATAACCACTTTTATGTGTTAAAAAAATGTAATTAATTTTTTATAATCACATTGTAATTTGTTTTATTAGTGTTTTAACATAAATAACTACATTTCGGACTATTTTAGCATTACCCAAGATGCACTACGTGGAGGCATACCTCTAATAAAACAAATTTTTAAATAAAGAAAAAAAAAAGATGCCAATCACGGGACTATGCCGTGGGATGCATCCTGGATAACACTAAAATATATAGTCTGAAATGTAGTTATTTATGTTCAAACACTATGAAATAAGAACGAGTTGGCTAAGACACTTGCTCTCAAAAGTCGAGAGGTCCCAGATTCGAATCCTGGCTGAGATAATATTTTTTGCAATAAAAATTTCTTATTTAATTCTAGAGGGATTATTAGCGTCACAGATTGATTGTGCTTAAAAATTCGAACGTTTCAGCTCGTGATTATAAATTTATAAATAAAGAATATTATATTATTCAGAACATCTAACTTTGACTAGAGTCCCTTTAATGAGAGTCAAGTCGTGAGAGGCGCCGACCTCGTGAGTGATCAGATTTCGAATCCCTTTAAACGCTGCCATTTGTAGATACTTTCGATGTGGTAGTGAATCTGTGAATTGATGTGAGCAACTGTTTCATGATGTAGAAAGCGCGGATGCGAAATCGGACTATTAACTGTCAATCATGGTGGAATTGTGCTGTTTCCGGTCGGTGAGTACCAGTGCTGGGTAGCACCCGGCAATGGCGTCCTTCCGCTTTTATGTTATGACTTTTATTAAAGGAACTCTAACTTTGACCGATCATTGACGCTTTCTACCGTATTTATATATCACTATGAACTAACTTACAGATATGAAAAATAAATTATTTTTTTAATATAAAAGTGGTTATAACTCGGAAACAGACTTATATTTATATAGTTTTTCTCCTTTTTTTCGAGTTTCGAATTACCAAAGTATTGTGAGCGATTTTCCGGACACCAATACTTCGAAAAGTACGCACGCACGCCCGCCCGCCCGCACGCACGCACGCCCGCCCG
>NW_017304155.1:141366-142422 GCF_001594115.1 Trachymyrmex septentrionalis | reverse complement strand
CACGCACGCACGCACGCACGCACGCACGCACGCACGCACGCACGCACGCACGCACGCACGCACGCACGCACGCACGCACGCACGCACGCACGCATACACGCACCCACCTAAAATCTTTGGAATGTTATTCAGAGGAGCACTTTCAGAAGAAATGTTTCAAACAAAATTTCAGGGTTTATATCCAATGGTCAATACAGAAAAATGTTTCAGGTAAAAGTTGTTGGGGCTATGTGACTGCAATAAAAAATCAAGGTCATTTAGTGGTCAGTGCCATATTCCTGCGGATGAACTGAGAATCTTTTATTTATCCAACTTTTAGCGTTATCCCGGAATAACGACGTAGACGTCGTAAGATCATATTCCCTTTGGGGTGCTTGTTTAACGTGAATCCTCTTGTGTCTCAAGATACGAGGTACCTACCACTATACGACTGCCAACCGTCGTAAGTTGCTAGGCGACCGAAGAGTTGTTTTCTTTCGTCATTCGTGCGTAGCTATTGCGCTTGTAGTAAACAACTCGTCAAGGTCACTGTCACATGGCCTTCTTGGCAAAACCCAACAACTTTTATCTGAAATATTTTTTTGTATCAATCTTTGGATATGAATCCTAAAACATTTATTTGAAACATTTGTTCTGAAAGTGCTCCCCTGAACAACATTTTAAAGATTTTAGCCATCAATCGATTAATATCTTGGGTAATGTTAGTGCCGGTGATACTGTAACTTTCAAGCCTTATAACTCGAATAGTACTTAATGAAAAAATATTTTAGTATTTTGGAAAGCTTTCAAGATGTACTACAAGAATATGCAATGAAAAAGATTTATAGTGAATATTATTGAAAGGGATTTCATATAAAATTTCAAAGTTGATTTTCAAATAACCTTGAAATATGCTTTCAAGATCAAATTTAAGATTATTAACTTCTTCCCCTCTCAAAATCACACAACTCTCCTCTCTTGTGGTTTTTTTTTGGAAATGCTTTTCTTTTGAGTTATTAGCGTGAAAAGATTAAAATGGCTTACCCTCTATATTAGGCTGACAAAAAAAAATATTTT
>NW_017304155.1:137466-141266 GCF_001594115.1 Trachymyrmex septentrionalis | reverse complement strand
TATATATATATAGGATGTATCAAAAGTGGAAACAGTCGAACATCTCGAAAGCAAAGCATTTTTGAGAAAAATGTTTCAGACAAAAGTTATAAGCTAAAACCTCTTGAATATTGTTCAGAATCATGTTATCCTGGATATAATTTGTCAAGATCAAAGCTATTGGAGGTTATACCTTTTATATTCATTTTTATGTAGAAATTAATTTTTAGTGCAAAAATGAAAATAAGAGGAACAACTTTTAATGGCGTTGATCCTGACAAATGTTATCCCGGTCATGATCCTGAACAACATTCAAGAAGTTCTAGCCATCGATCAGACATCTTGAGTAATGCTAATGCCGACAGTACTGTAACTTTCAAACTTTATAACTCGCAAAGTACTTAATGAAAAAATATTTTATTACACTATATTTTAAAAAATTGTCGAGGTAAGCTACAAATGTAATAACAAATGGGATGTTGCATTTAAAAAATTCAAAGTGACCTTGCCCTTTGAACACGCGACCCAAGATCAAACCAATGATATCTTATATCCCACTTGGAGTCACAAAACTTTTGTTTGAAATATTTTTTTCTAAAATGCACTATTTAAGAGAAATTTGAAATCGTCATTTAAAATGAGATATATCGTACATACATATACAGAGTGTCCCACGTAATTGTGATCATAATTTTTCCGGCACTTCCGATGATGTGACAAAAATTATTTTGAATAAGTTAGTTTTTAATTGACTACAAATTGCAATAAAAATTTGCAAAATATTCTTTTTTAGAAAAAAAAGTCAAGGTCATCCTAATTTTTTAAAATGATTTTAAATGATTGAATTTTTTACTTCATAATATTGTAACTGATCAAAGACGAGATGTTTAATAACCTTAAGACCTTAAAGTCAGACGTGTGAAATCAATGAACGGAAACGTTTTCATAAAAAATTATTTTGTATTAAATTTTACATGTTTTTCATTACATTGTTCAGAAAAAATGTACCTGTAGGCAAATTAAGGAACCGACGTAACTATTTCTGAATTTGTAGTATTCCCGAATATAGCTCACCATTTATTTCACATGTGTATGTATGTATGTAGAAAAAATATCATCATAATTTATAGTATTTATAATGTAATGCTGTTATAACCTTTATACTTGTGTTCTTTTTTAGTTTGACATTAGAGCAAATCGTAGTCTTAATTTATCAAAAATTTGTTCCTATAATGAGAAAGTTGATATGCAGCTAGTATAAAAATCTTTTTCTGTAGAATATATCCATATAAAAATTTAATACAAATAAAATAATTTTTCACGAAAACGTTTCCGTTCATTGATTCCACACGTCTGACTTTAAGATTATCTCAAGGTCATAATATAGCAGATCATTGAATTCGTCTTAACATCAGTAATATAAAAAAGAATACTTTGCAAATTTTTAATATTGCAATTTATAGTCGATCGAAAACTGACTAACTTTTATTCAAAATAATTTTTGTCGCATTATCGGAAATGCCTGAAAAAAAATCATGATCATAATTACGACTCACTTGGGAGGATGCCGTTTTTGAAAGAAATGTTTTAGACAAAAATTGTAAGTTACAAAAAGATCTATTTCCAAATCTTATCAGTTTGACCTTGGGTGGCATCGCCAAGGTCAGGTCAAGATCGAATTGATTTTAAAAAATGGAACATCCTATTTTTGATGTCACAATCTAATAACTGATATCAAGAGCTTTTTAAAACATTGTAATAAAGTTATTTTTTATTACATACTTTTTGAGTTATAAGGCTTGAAAGTTAGGGCCTACGCACAATAGAACAAATATTAGGAACAGGAATAAATATTATAATTTTAACCAGATACTAATCAGATATCACACTGGAATACACGGTTTTTGATAGGTTGAAATCTTAATATTCATTCTTATTCCTAATACGTTCTCCGTTATGCGCAGGGCCTTACAGTACCGCCAGCATTATGCAGGGTGTCCGATCGACGGCTAAAACCTCTTGAATGTTATTCAAGATCATGTCCTGGATAACATTTATTGAGATCAAGGCAATTGGACATTATTCCTCTTATTTTCATTTTTACACAAAAATTTATTTAGAGAGAGAGAGGGAGGAGGGAGTGTGAAAGAGAGAAAGAGGGGGGATTGTGTTTCAAAAGCATTTGAGAAAGTTATAAGTTTTATTATATTTATTCGTATAGGCTGCTAAGACACAAGACACAACGAATAATGAAACAAGTGAAAAAGTCAGCAATGGAGTAATGGTGAAAGAAAATAATAATGGAGACACTCGACCAGAAAAGGACAAGGAGCAACGAGAAAAACGAAGTTCCTCCAATCAAACGCATCAGTGAGCAATACAGTTTAAAACATTTATATAAATTACTGCATCGTATTATTGGAGTTACTTGTTAGAACTTATACTTTTTTATATTTTATTTTTTTTTAATAGAAAATTATATGGTAATTTAATAAAAGATATAAGGATATAATAATAAGATTAATATAAATATAGAATTAATTTTTAAATTTTTCTGTATTAAAAATCTCTTGTTAATTCGATATTAATTCTTTGAATTAGTGAAAACTCTGAAAAGTTCAGAAAGAAAGAAGATAGTAAGGACGTTTCAGAAGTAAAAGAAAAATATGTAAAAAAAGAAGAAGTAAAAGATGATGAGGGATTAGATAAAAAGGATCGCAAATATTATAAGGTAACAATTATATTAAGATTTTGTTTTTTACGTCTATCAAAAGGTTTTGTTTTTTAGTCTATCAAAACGTTTAGTTATCGTTTATCAAAACGAAAAAAATATTAATGGAAATTTAATTAATGCTATTTTGAACAAAAAATTTCAATAAGGGTACAATCGTAAAAGGTTTTTTTTTTTTTTATAAAATTTGTTAAAAAGATTTGTGTACCATGCTGTTGTAACCGAAATATTAAAATTTGTGTATATTATTATTGTCTTATTATTTGATTCAATATTCGAAATAGAAAAAGATTTGATATACATTATAATGGTACATGAATATTATATACTGATATGTTATAATTATACAAGAAAATGCAAATTTTATATTTTAGGAAGAGCACTATTATAGCAGTAGTGTAGACAATTTAGATCGAGATCTTTCAAGTGTGTCAAATAGCAGTGCTAGTTCAGGTCCCATACAAGAAGGTTCTGAAAGAGGTTTGTACTATAATATAATATACTATAATATATGAAATTATACTGGAACCTCGTAATAGCGAACCTCAAAGCATGAGGGGAATAGCAGTAACCATCAAAATCTTGAATTTCATTGTTTTGAAGTGAAGTAGGGGTAACCTCGTTGTAGTATAGTTCAGATTCCTGAATTGCGCACTATTATAAAATTTCAGGCCAGAATCCATAGTCCGTTCTTCTTAAGACCATCTCAAACAATGTCTTAAGATGGTAATACAGCTCTTTGATTAGTTCATGACATCTTAAGCACTAGCTTAAGATCAATCGAATCTTGAGCAACGTCTATGGATCCCGCCTTCAGTATAACTTTAAATATATATGTTACATTAATTATACATGCACACGCACGCACGCACGTACAAAACACGGTGTCCCAGAATAATTATCAAATATTTAATGGGCAGGTAAAGTGGACTAAACTAAGTCGAAAAATCCTTTATTATTTTGCAACTTTCCTAATAGTTAACAAGATATTGTCTTTTATTTATCAAAGAAGTTTCCTATGAGACGTCTCCCTTCTGGGGAAATATCACAATATAAAGCGGCTAGGCCGCGCGCCGAAATATCATTGCGG